>NC_081842.1:5172715-5329121 GCF_963259705.1 Myotis daubentonii
TGCACACACATACACACACAGACATGCACACACAGAGAGACATGCACACACACACATACATGCACAGCACCTCCTCCCATTCCCACAGCTGGGACAGAGGTCACCACTAGCCATTGCAGATGAGAAAACTGAGGTTCAGAGAGAACAAACATTTCACCAAAAACCGCAGGTGGGGATGATTCAGCCATACTTATCCAGCACGTAGGAGGCCAGGCACAGTCCTCAGAGGTCTGTGCATAAGATCTCGTTTAATCCTCTTAACACTCCGTGAGGGACTGCTATTGCACCCCCCCTTACAGGCAAAGACATACGGTCACATGAATAGTAAGTGGCATCGTTGGGATTTGAACCCAGGCAGGGCGACTCCAGTATGTGCGCTTGCCCATCTGGGGAGAACGGAGGAGGACAAGGGCGTGGCCGCCGCCTCCAGGGAGGCCACCTGTAACCCACCCTTCCTGTTCACCAGTCATCGTGCCTTTTCTGGTTTCCCAGAATGCTCTGGGGGTGCTTCAGAGCTTCGGGGTGCAGAGCCTGGGCTGCTGATCCAGACTTGCTAGCTGGGCAATCTGATGAACTCAGTTTCTCAAAAACCCCTGGGAGAAATGCAGAAAAGAGAACAGGAAACGTGCGTGAAGGGAACCTGGAGCCGAAGGGGCCTGTGCACAGGGCAGGGCCACCCACCCTCGGTGACCGGGTGACTCTGAGTTACAGGTTCGAACCAGGACAGGGTTGGGCCTGAGACGTGCGTGGGAAGTGGTCATGGGGCCGCCATGAAGCTGGGTGTCCGGGACGGATCACACCTGGAAGATACAGACCCACGGAGGTGCTCTCCGTGGCGCTGTGTTCTCCCTCGTTGGTTGCCATCCACAGGACAACCGGAGAGGTCGTGGGACTCGTCCAGACTGCCCAGGGCGCCGCTCAGTGATACCATCAACCCGCGGCCTGTTGCGCCCTTTGTGGCCAGCAAGTCACAGCTGAGACAAGCCCCGGGCAAAGCCCTAAGGCCTGATTGCCGTCCCCTTACCTGTTCTTCCCTTTTTGGGAAAAGTTCGGCCTCAGCCCAGATCCTGTGGTTACGGGATTGCCCCATCCCAGGGGTCAACAAGATGAGGGTGACACCGGGTCTTCTAGGAACGAGTCTTCCTCGAACTGTGAGACCACACTATGCGGCTAAAAGGCTGCGCATCAGCGCGTCCTCCGGCTGCTTTCTGGCCAAAAGGGGGAACTGTAGACAGAAGGGGTTCTATGGAAAGTGACCTCACAGGGTGGTCCGGTCATAAATTCCTACTGGGCAGTCATGCTGGGGAGTCCACAGCAGGCACATAACCTTTTAGGAAAGGTTTGCCTTTGCCTGAAGTCCTGTCCATTGTTTGTAGGTTAACACGCTTTTGAAATCACCACCCTCAAGTGGCTGCTAACTGTCCTGTAACCCATCCCTGCCTTGCTTCCCCCCCTCCCGCCGCCTCCGCCCCCCCCTCCCCTACCCCAGGAATCTTCCTTCCCGCCCCTCCTTAACGCCAAATGCAAAAAAGAAGCTGCTAAACCTTGCTCTCTGGAGCATTTGAGATCTTGCTCCCCAGATGTGGGGGAGCAAGACCTCAGTTTGGCTCAAAGAAATTCTTGTAAAAATCCTCCCCCCCCGAAAAAAAAACATCATGGTTGTTTTTTTTTTAAGATAATTTTAGTCACAATCACTTTTTTTTCCAACCTTCATGCAATCCGGAAATAATAGTACGTTAAAAATGCTGGAAACAGAAGCGTACCCTCCGTATTATCCAACCCTGTACCAGCGTGAGAACGCGTACACGCGTATGGGAAGGCGAGCCATCAAAATGTGAACGGTGGTGGGAGCGCGGGGGTTTCATTTTCTTCTTCAGACTTTTCTCAATTTCCCATTTGCCAAACGATGAATTTATGATTTTCCCCGCAGAAGGATACACTGGGTTTTGTGGGTGATGCTGCTTGGAGGGCAGTTAGTTCAGTTTCGGAAAGAGACCTGGAAGGGGGACCCGCCCGTTTCCACAACAGCCCAGGGGTTGCTCCTGGGAATTGATGGGTAAATGGATAAACACACTGTGGTGTGTGCGTGCAAGGGAACATGATTCGTAATAAAAAGGGAGCTATCAAACCCCAAAGAGACAAGAAACAATTTTAAATGCACATTACTAAGTGAAAGAAGCCCATCTGAAAAGTCTACCTACTGTATTGCTCCCATATAGGACATTCTGGAACAAAGCTATAGTGACGGTAAGTCCAGTGGTTGCCAGGGCCTCAGGTAGGGCAGTGGGATGACTTGTATGATGCCGTGATGACGGCACATGTTATACATGAGTCAAAGCTCAGGGAACGCACAACACAAAGATCGAACCCCAACATTAGTTAATAATAATGATCAATATTGGCTCATCATTTGCAACAACACATCCCGATGAAGTGGAAAGCCGGAGACGCAGGGGTGCTCCGGGCAGCGGCCGCCCCTTCCTGGGGCCTGTTCCTGCGGAAGCAGAAGCCCTCTGTGCCGCGTGTCCTCCCCTGAGCTGAGAGTCCTTCCTCAGAACACAGCATCACGTTTTCAAAACTGCAAACTCCGCACCGATTTCCGGCGAAAGGGCCAACGCGCGGCCACTGTGCTCTTTGAAATGAAAACTTCACACTTTCCGAGAAACACAGAAGGGTATTCTCCCTGTTGGCGCGACAGATCACACCTCAGGCTCTGCTTCCAGTCAAAGCTGCACACACGGGCCTTGACGACAACGCTGTCTAAACACTCCACGCGGATAATAAAATAGCCCGACGGTGCCGGGTTTCATCGACTCCAGACGGGCCGTTTCTCCGGCTCGCGGGCCCCTCCCAACTTAACAGCGAACATCTCGCTCCAGTAAGATTATGAGCCAATTATCAGGGTTATTCTGCAAAACTACTCCTGAGGAGACAGCCTGCCTGGGAAGAAAACCAACCTACAGAGTGTTTTTAAAAGAAAATAAAATGTAAGGGTAGCAGACTTCTGCTTTAAAATAGGTTTGACCCAATAATTTTTTTTAGGAATACTAGAGTGGACTGTGGTTCCAGCTGCAATGAGCTAAGTGCAGAAAGCGACATAATTTGGGGACCCGTTGCAAAATGAAAATATGGGACACTCTGTTAAAAATTAAGAAATTCATGATGCTAACAGTCAGCCAGGCGCCTTCTGAGTGGGGTGCAGGGGGGGGGGCGCGCAGTGCGGATGGGACATGGCGCAGGGGGGACAAGGAGGGCGCAGGGGCAGGCGGCTTGCCTTGGACCTACTCTCATGTGTGTTTTTGTGTGTGTGTTTTTTTTTTAATATATTTGTATTGATTTCAGAGAGGAAGGGAGAGATAGAAACATCAATAATGAAAGAGAATCATTGATCCGCTGCCTCCTGCCCGCCCCACACTGCAGCCCAGGCATGTGCCCTGATGGGGAATTGAACCGTGACCTCCTGGTTCATAGGGTGACGCTCAACCACGGAGCCACACCGGCCGGGCCCTGCCACCACATTTTCCTCTGTGGACGGTCACTGTGCACAGCGGGGATGTTCAGGGAGAGTGCACGAGGGAGTGTTTCCAACCTTTGTCTCCTCATGAGCTAGGCTAAAGCTTTGACATGTGTTCCCTCTGCAATCATAGGAGAAGCACGTGCTTAGGAAACATTTGAAAAGGATTCTTTTTGTCAGGACCCGACCCTTTTCCTGCCTGCTTTGTTTGAGAAGTCTCCAGAACCCACCCCCACACCCACCCCACCCCACACCCAGATAGGAGCCACTACCTTCTTCATCTTTCGTTCACTGAGAGCTTCTCCCCCGAGACTCACAGCTATTCTGCCCGCCACTCCCCCCGCCCCGAGTAGTGCAGGGCCTGCCTCCCTGGCAGCACCTCCATCCGTGCAGGGGTTCAAAGACGGTGCCCCGGGGGCTACCCCTGTGGGTTTGCACCCTCGGGCTCTCCCTCAAAGACTGTGCACAGCGCCTGAAGCCCTTCCAAAGAAAACTGTTACAATTCCACCCCCCGCCCGGCCCGTCTGAACACTCGTCTCTGTGTTCCCTCCCGAAAACCAGGCCAAGGAGACGCGGGGCGGATCCATAAACCTTGGCTTTGCCGAGCTGGGTTCTCTTTACAGCCTCGGCGGGCATGGGTGTGCCTGTGGCGGCCATCACAGGCCCGCAGTCAGCCAGTCTGCGTCTGTCAAACTAAATAGGCACCCACCTTCCGGCAGGCCCACTTCGGTTCACGGCGGCTGCTCCCTGTCTAGAATAATCAAGGCGCTGCAGTGAAAAGGACTTGGGCTGCTTTCCATCTGGATTTTATTATTTTACTAGAGGCCCAGTGCACAAAATTCATGCATGGGTAGGGTCCCTAGGCTTGGCCAGCGATCAGGGCCAATCCGTGGGGCGACCGGCAGGGCGATTGGGGGGCCCCCACTGGCACCTGCCTTGGCTGGCCTGGTGCCGCCCGCTTGCCGGCCCTGCCCCCTGTCACTGCCGGTGGGGGCCTGTGGGCTGGGGGCAGCTCCTGGAATGAGCATCTGCCCCCTGGTGGTCAGTGCATGTCATAGCGACCGGTCATTCTGCCAGTCTGTTGGTTTGCATATTAGGCTTTTATTATATAGGATTTATTTTTTTACAGCTAGTTAATGTTTGAATAGGCAATACACTCACATGGTATGGAAAAGTGCAGGAAGGTGTATGAGAAGTTTCCCACCACCCGTCCCATGGGTCTCTACTCTTAGTGGAGGGTTTACTATACTCTTCAAAGATTAGTATGCAAATACAGCAAGTATTTCACACCCTGTTCTGCCCGTTCCTTTCTAACGTAACACTCCTGCCTAGAACAGCCCCATGAGTGCATGAAAAGCTCCCCCCTTGCTGTGTTCCACTATCCTGCTGTCCCAGGATAAACTCAGCCAGTTTTCTCTTAGGGGACAGTTACATTGCTGCCAATATTGGGCTATTATAAAATTACCCAAATCAAAGGTCATCGGTTTGCCAGTGTCTAGCCTCGCCCCTGAGGCCATTGCCATGATGAGCCAGTCCCTGGCCTCACAGGGTCCTCACCACCCGACATCTCCATCGTGAAAAGCAAATTTCCAACAGGGAGCACCCATTTTACCCACAGAAGTTTGGAGCTGAAGATCTTCCGTCTCCACCTGAGTTCTTCCAGGAACTGTTCTGAGAATTTGCCTCCAAGCTAAGGATGCGTAACCCCTTGTTCCCAGGAGACAAGAATCTATGGGTACAGATTCAAACAGGAGCAAAGCCATCAGGACTATTAAAGGTCCCACACACACCTTTACATTTTCACTAACATTTGATTCTTCTGACTCAAGCCCCTTTACATGTTGAGACAGGCGAAGAAGGATCAACCAATTTTAACAAGAGAAAGCACTTAGCTGCCCAGCCGGTGTGGCTCAGTGGTTGAGTGTTGACCTGTGAACCAGGAGGTCATGGTTCGATTCCCAGTCAGGGCACATGCCCGGGTTATGGGCTCAATCCCCAGTGTGGGGCATGCAGGAGGCAGCCGATCAATGGTTCTCTCTCCTCATTGATGTTTCTATCTCTCTCTCTCTCTTCCTCTCTGAAATCAGTAAAATATACTTAAAATAATAAAAATTAAAAATTTTTAAAAAAGAAAAAACACTTAGCAGAACGGCTGATAGGAAGAGCTCAATAAATAATAGCTAAAAATCAGTGAGCTGGTCATAGCCATTTATTCTGGCCAATAAAATGAGCACTAACTAAATTCAAGAGATACAAATAAACACACAAAAAAGTAAATGTATTGCCTACACCTCCCTCAGTCTCCCACTTCCCCCGATTTCTAGGTAAACACGTGACGATCTCAACCAGACGTCTGCTCTGGACCTCAGCGTAGCACTAGCCATGCAGCTTCTAGAACAAAGGCATTATGCCACAGCTTCAGAAAGACCACTCCTGGGGGTTCTCAAAGTGTGGTCCAGCCAGGGACCCCTGGGAGGCTCAGACCTCAGGGACCCCATGAGGTCCAGGCCATTCTTACAGCAACACTAAGATGTTGTTTCTCATTTTCCCTCCTGCTCCCTCCGGGGCGGTGGGGTTTCCAGAAGCTTGATATGTGTGATGTTACCACGAATTGAGCGCAAAGGCAGAGGCAAGCACCCAGCTCTCTCCCATCCAGCCAGCCATTAAAGAGACTTGGAAAATGCAAAATCATGCTGCCCTTCCTATTAGAATGTTTCCTTTGGGAAAATGTACTTTTTTAAAAATAAAAATATGGCCAAACCGGTTTGACTCAGTGGATAGAGCGTCGGCCTGCGGACTGAAAGGTCCCAGGTTCGATTCTGGTCAAGGGCATGTACCTTGGTTGCAGGCACATCCCCAGTAGGGGGTGTGCAGGAGGCAGCTGGTTGATGTTTCTCTCTCATCGATGTTTCTAACTCTCTATCCCTCTCCCTTCCTCTCTGTAAAAAAATCAATAAAATATATTTTAAAAAATAAAAATAAATATATGTTATTTACATCTATTATTATTGCTATTTTAAAATCAATTAATAACTAAAGAGTTCTTCATTTCTCAGTTTTATTTTCCAACAGAGTGAAAATATCCTGTTTAGGATAATCCACAAAAAAACAAAAGCTCTTTGACATCTTCAATAATGTTTAAGAATGTAGCGTGGCCCAGTGGGTGAGGGACAACCTATGAACCAGGAGGTCATGGTTCAATTCCCGGTTAGGGTACATGCCCGAGTTGCAGGCTTGATCCCCATTGTGAGGCGTGCAGGAGGCAGCTGATCCATGATTCCCTCTCATCATTGATGTTTCTCTCTCCCTCTCCCTCTCTGAAAGAATAAAAATATATTTAAAAATAATAATAAAGTCCAGTGCTGGAAGTAGGGAGGATCCCTCTTGTGGGGGCCGTTGCATTCAGAGCGCTTTACCTTCCGCACCGTGACAAAGCCCACTGAGCCCTAGCACGTGGGAGTCATCTTAGTCGGTACAGTTTCCAGGGAGAAAAAACACACACAATTTGTGGTTCCAATGTGGTCGGATCGGGTGTCATGAGTAGTACCTGAGACACTGTTCCAATAACCGGCGCCTGCCGTCTGCCAGAAGCTGTTGTCAGCACTCCGCACACTTTATCCCGGGATCTCTGTTGCGTAAGTTCTCATCAGAGCCTCAAGGGAGACACTGTAGGAAGTGTTGAGACACGGCTGGTGAGGATCCATGGGGCTGGCTCCTGCGGGACATGGAGTGACACATGACACCCGAGAAGCCTTGTCGTTGGCCAATCTCCCAGCATCTGCCTCAGGAGCCCACTAATTGCTGTGCGTTCTGAGCCCAGCCCTTTGCCTGAGGGTCATGACGATGGTGTGACCTCTTTTATTTTTTAATATATTTTTTATTGATTAAGATATTACATATGTGTCCTTATCCCCACGTTACCCTCTACCCCCCCCCCCCGCCCCGCTCATGCCCTCACCCCCCTGTTGTCCGTGTCCATTGGTTAGGCCTATATGCTTGCATATAAGTCCTTTGGTTGATCTTTCCCCCTTACCCCCACCCTCCCCTACCTTCCCTCCAAGGCCCGAACAGTCCAATCAATGCCTCTCCGTCTCTGGATCAGTCTTTGTTCATCAGTTTATGTTGTTCATTATATTCCACAAATGAGTGAGATCATGTGGTATTCATCCGCTCTCCAGTTCCATCCATGCTGTGACAAATGGTAAGAGTTCCTTTTCCTTCTTCCTCTTCTTAAAGAATACCGTTCAGCATTTCATATAATGCTGGTTTGGTGGTGATGAACTCCTTTAGCGTTTTCTTATCTGTGAAGCTCTTTATCTGACCTTCTATTCTGAATGATAGCTTTGCTGGATAAAGTAATCTTGGTTGTAGGTTCTTGGCATTCATCACTTTGAATATTTCTTGCCACTCTCTTCTGGCTTGCATGGTTTCTGTTGAGAAATCAGCTGACAGTCGTATGGGTACTCCCTTGTAGGTAACTGACTGTCTTTCTCTTGCTGCTTTTAAGATTCTCTCTTTGTCTTTTGCTCTTGGCATTTTAATTATGATGTGTCTTGGTGTGGTCCTCTTTGGGTTTCTTTTGTTTGGGGTTCTCTGCGCTTCCTGGACTTGTAAGTCTATTTCTTTGACCAGGTAGGGGAAGTTTTCTGTCATTATTTCTTCAAATAGGTTTTCAATATCTTGCCCTCTCTCTTCTTCTGGTACCCCTATAATTCTGATGTTGGTACGATTGAAGTTGTCCCAGAGGCTCCTTACACTATCTTCATATTTTTGGAATCTTTTTTCTTTTTTCTTTTTCGGTTGGGTCTTTTTTGTTTCTTCGTATTTCAAATCTTTGACTTGATTCTTGGGATCCTCCTGTCTGCTGTTGGATCTCTGTATATTATTCTTTATTTCAGACAGTGTATGCTTAATTTCTAGTTGGTCCTTTTTCATATCCTCGAGAGTCTCACTAGATTTATCGAGGGCCTCACTAAATTTATCGGCGGTTTCCATAAAATTCTTGAAAAACCTTATAAACGTGGCCTTGAACTCTATATCCAGTCATTTGCTTTCCTCTATTTCTGTCATTTGTGACCTGTTTCTTTGTCTCCGCATTTTTTATGCTTCCCTGTGTTGGTAGAGTGGTTTTGTGTGCTAGGTGTCCTGTAGGGCCCAGTGGCTCAGCCTCCCCAGTTACCTGAGGTGGACACTCTTGGTGCACCCCCTTGTGGGCTTTGTGCACAGTCTTGTTGTAGTTATGCCTTGATTGTTGTAGGATCACTGGGAGGAATTGACCTCCAGGCCAATTGGCACTGAGAATCAGCTGTGTCTGCAGTGGGAGCACTTCTGTGCTGAAGACACCCTTCTGGGGCAAGACTTGCTTCAGTGGGGCTTTGGTGCTCACTGAGTCTGCACCCTGAGTGTGTCCCTTATGGATCTGAGGAGTTGTAATCTGGATGGTACCCCTCTGACCACTGGGTACACTGGCTCTTGGATCTAAGGAGGTGCTAATTTAGCCTCTGCCTGAGGTTACACAGCAAAAGCTACGAAGAGAACTGCAGATTCCCCTTCCTTTTTTGGGGTTTGGAGGTGCCCAGATGAGGCCCAGCTGTGAAGCAATGCAAGCTGCTGTGGGGCCTTGGGCCTTCTCTTGGAAGTTCTGGGTCTGTCTGGCCCAGCTGCAGTTAGGTAATTTTCAGGTTGCAAAGGGCCGGGGCATTCATATGCAAAAGCCTCTGCCGCAGCCTGAGTGGGGCGGGGTCTCAGGGAATCAAAGGGCGGAGCAAGCAGCTATGGCGGATTCTCAGCCCTGCCCTAAGGGGCCGCACGTCTCAGAGTCCCAGTAATTGCTGCAAGCACCTCTGAGGGAAAGCCGACCTCAAGTTCCGAGTTCTGCCCGCTGCCAGACAGTCCAGTTTCTCCCTGTATGAGTCCTGGGTCCCCAGAGACTTCCCGGAACCGGAGATCAGAGCAGTCGGGAGCTTGTGACTCCCTCCCGATTCAAAAAGACAGCCGCGTCCTCAGGTGCCAGCCCCTTTCTGCGCGCTCAAGCCTCCGTACCTCTGCACTTTACTTCCGCAGCTCCTCTGGCTCTCAGTGTGCTTTTCTTTCCTTCTAGTTGTAGAATTTCCACTCAGCCAGCTTTCCTGTAGTTCTGGATGATGTCTGTTTTGTCTTTATGTTGTTTTTTTGAAGTTGTGGTGGGAGGCAGCAATTTCCCAGTGTTTATCTATGCCGCCATCTTAGTTTCTTCCGGCGTGACCTCTTTTAATCCAACTGGGGCGAATGCAGGGCCACGGTCAGAAATTCTCACTTTTAAAGTTGTAACCCAATGTGGAATCTAAAAAAAAGTCAAGCTCATAGAAACAGGAAGTAGAAGGGTGGTTGTCAGGGGCTGGGGCTGGGGGAGGGGGGAGACATAGGAAGAGGGTGGTGAAGGGGTACAAACCTTCAGTTATAGGATGAGTACACTGCGTTGTATAGTTGAAATTTGCTGAGAGTAGAACTTAAGGTTCTCACACACACACACAAAAGGTAGACGTGAGGTGATGGATGTGGTAATTTACTCAATGGTGGAAATCTTTCCAATGTTTATGTTTATCAAATCATCATGTTGTACACTTTACGTTACCATTTTATTTGTCGACTGTACCTCAATAATGCTAAAAATAAAGTTGTAACCCAGAGGCGGGGTGGGGTTCTCACTGCCTCCCCCTGCCCGGAGATCTAGATGAAGTGAGTTTGAGCCCCAATTCCATGAAGGCTGCACTGGGGCGAGATCCTTTCTATTAATACCCGTGGTTCCTGAGGTTATGTGTTCCAGCAGGTGCTGTCTCTGGCCTACACTGTGGTGACCCAGATGGAAAACACAGCCTGCTTCCTCTTACCCAGACACACATGTGTGCACATGTACCTAGACATGTGCATGCACACATGAAATGCCTAGCACAATGAACATGTGCACACGTGGGCACAAGCACACTTGCATATCTGTGCGTGGGTGAATATGCATGCATACATGACCATGGGAACAGGCATTCACATGCAAAGACATGTGTATGCATAAACAAGTGTGTACATGCTCTCTCTCAAAACTAACTCACACAATCCTTAGGGTGCTTGGCTTTCCTGAAGGCTGGTGGCCAGAGATGAATGGAGAAGGGCTGTCCCTGAAGACATGAGAACAATCTCCGATGGCAGCGAGTCTTTCCCATTCTTCACACGCCTTTCGGCTCCTGTCCCGGCCCACCCCAACCCACACAACAGCATGACCTCCGTCTCCTGACATCTCCCTTCCCCTCCTCCCTCTTCTCACCCTCTTCTCCTCTCTGACAGAGCAGTTCGCCCCATTGGGTGCATGAGGGCTCGGTATACACTGCTTCTCAGAGGCCTTTCTCTTACCCCAAACCCTCCTCAAGGCTTCTCTGGACACCAGGATGACTTCCTCCTGGAGAAGAATTCTGCTGCCAGTTATTCAGATAATCAATTTTTTTTTCCAAAAATCTCTTTATATAGTAAGAAGTAACCTATGATTTAAGAAATTCGTCTTCTGGGCTAACCTTCCAATATGGATTCTTGAATGAGATTTTTTGGGGGGTCACTTTCTTCAGAATTTTGGGCACCTCTTAGGGTTTCACCTTTCTGATCCTGCTTTTTTCAGGATCAGAATCAATGCGGTAAGTCCAGGTGTCGTGTTAAACCAGGCTGTTTGCACTCACCCAAGAGATTCTCAAAGAACAACACACTGAAACACTCCCAGTGAGCAGACGGGCGATCACATCAATCACTGAGAAACGTGTTTAATCCCTGGGGACATTGTCCTGCTGACCATCTTCTCCACATCTAGTGTAATTGCCCGTGAAGCCCATCAGCCTGGGGAATCCTCAGTGGCAGATGGTTTAAGGCCTCTACAGTGAATACGGCCTTTCAGGAATGCAGACGAACCTGTATTTGCAAGTGCTGAGCAAAGGTCTCCGCAGCCGGGGCAGAGGGACAAGATTAAGGGCTTAGGGTTGTCCTCCTGAGGAAGACGAGGAATGAAGCTTATCTTTCATTTTAGTTTCATCATGGGTTGTCCAAACTTTTTGATGGGCCAAATGTCAGTATTATTTATTCTATAGCTTAAATTATAAACTCTCCAATTTCACATTTTGCCCCCTCAGAATCCAAACTGTTAAAAATCACACAGGAACTTCTGGGCTTTTCCCCCACATCCACCTTTGTGAGGTTGATAATTTGGATATTGAAATAATTTGTGTTTGGGAGGGAGAAACTTTCCTGTACCCTTTCTAGGTTCTTCCAGATGTTCTAACAATTAAATCCACATAAGACAGATTATCTGGAGAAAATAACCAAATTTAATTGCATACATACATACGGAAACCTCATATACATGAGAGAGTCTGAGACTCCACATACAAGAGAAGTTATGAGACAGGACGTGAAAATAAGGGATATATGACATTGTGAGCTAAAAATGAGCTAAGGTGCCTTCGGACCTCAGAGCATCATTACAGGACAATAAAAAGACAGATGTTCAGTAATTAGATGTTTGCTCTGCCCTATAGACAGTTCATAAAAAATGTTATGTCTGATAATAATTCTTATTATGGGCAAGGCCCCCGAATTTAGATTATTTCAGGGGTGGCAAAAGTTTCTTGTAACCCCACAGGGTCTCAATTGCCTTTAGCTCAAAACAAGTCACGTGTCACATCTTGGGGAGGCTGTTCTGAACCCCTTCATTTGGAATCCTAGAAAGCAGTGGTTCCACCAACCATACACAATTCAGGCTCAACAGAAACCTAAACCCAGGTTTTGGGGATGTTGAGTGACAGTTGTCCAGACATTTGCAGAAGCAACTTTAAGACAACCTTTAAGACTTGTCATCAGTAAGATCCACTTTGGCAAAGACCTCTCCACACACCCCCTCCCCCAATCCACACAAAATCAATCGTTGTCTCCATCCAGGAAGTAGATATTGGTGCAACGCGTCCAATTCTCAGTGTTCTTGACGCCTCCGCAAAAACTCACCTTAGAATTCGTATTTAGTGTCTAATTAAACACTGGCCATATGGCTGGAATGAAGGCATCACCATTTAAGTAAAAAGCTCTTTTATAAGCACTTTCCCTTAAAGCAAAGATGCTTTGCTCTTGGCTGGCTCTAGAAGAAGAGTGGCATTCTGTTTGAAAACTTCCAGTTCCTCAGCACCTCGATGGGGAGTTTAGACCAGTAACGACCACCTAAATGCCCCCCATTAATACTGGTGTGAACTGTTCTTTCCCCAAGAGGACTCTGTGCTGATGCCTTACAGTGAAAAACTATATAAATACATATTGAATTTGGAAAAGGTGCCCCTTCACCCTGTCAGTTCCAATGACACATGTCCTCCCAGTGACCAAATATTCATTGTTTCACAATTCAAGAACTGGACAGGAATTGGCTTCTAGAAAAGAAGACCATCACAGGTCATATCCTACAACTGCATGACGCCCTACTAAGTGTGTGCTCAATGCTACATGTTATCTTTGGCCCTAACAACAAACCTACCAACGATGTGTATTAACCTTTCATTACTTATCAAGCTCAGAAAAATTAAATAACTTGTCCAAGGTCAACTAGCAAGAACCAGATGTAATTTTGTCTGACCCAAAACTATTCAATATAATAAAGGCCAATATGCAAATCAATCAAACAGCAGAACAACCAGTCGCTATGATGCACACTGACCACCGGGGGGCAGACACTCAGTGCAGGAGCTGGCCCCTGGTGGTCAGTGTGTTCGCACAGGGGGGCGTCACTCAGCCAGAAGCCCTGAGCCAGGCTCATGACTGGCGAGGGCAGCAGCAGTGCGGGAGCCTGGGAGCCTCTCCCACCTCCATGGCAGCACTAAGGATATCCAACTGACGGCTTAGACCCTCTCCCCGGGGGAGCAGGCCTAAACCATCAGTCGGACATCCCCCAAGGGCCCCTGGACTGCGAGAGGGTGCAGGCTGGGCAGAGGGACCCCCGTGCGTGCATGAATTTCATGCACCAGGCCTCTAGTTGGTCTATATTAGTCTGCTATAATAAAATACCACAGACTGGGGGGGGGGGGGGGGTTAAACAACAAAAATTTATTTTCTCCCAATTTTGGAGGCTAGGAAGAAGTCCAAGATCAAGGTGCCAGAGAGAAAAAAACATGGATGAGAGAAATAACTCCGATCGGCTACCTCCTACACCCCCTGCTGGGAATTGAGCTAGCAACCTGGGCATGTGTCCTGACTGAGAGTTGAACCAGTGAGCTCTCCGTGCATGAGTCAATGCTCAACCAACCTAGCCATACCGGCCAGGGCTGGTGTCTCCTCTTATAAGGACACTAATTCTTAGAGCAGGGCCCCACACTTATGACCTTATTTAACCTTAATCACTTTCTTAGAGGCCCCATCTCCAATACAGTACACTGGGGATGGGGGGGCGGTTAGGGCTTCAATACATGAATTTGGGGGAAGGCAACACAAATTAATCCATGGTCTTTCTACCACATTATGCTGCCTCTCTCTATCAACATATCCATGAGCAAAACTAGCATTAAAACTTTAGATATCTGTAGTCACAATATCATACACTGAGACTCAGGTCTTCCCTGGCTTAAATTTTTTCTACCATTAAACTTTTCTTGATGAGAGAAACCATCCAGAAGCAGGAATACACACGAGCAAGAGAGCCAATCTTTCCCATGACGATGTCCAAGGATTGTTTTGGTACCATCGCGTCTCTGTGTTAGTCCTGTCCGTTCATTACAAATATTTCCTCCTGTGCTACACGTGCGTGTCTGCTTAGCCTGAGGTTTCCTTCGCTGAATAGAAAGTCTTCATTTCAATGCGGTCACTAGAATCATCCCAGGGACACTTGGGAAAACAAACGGCAACTTGGCTCTTGGCTTCCCTGGGCTCACAGACATGTTTCCTCAGTTCAGCCATCAGGGGGGCTTGGCTGACCCCCGGTGCCGGCCACATCAAATACATCCGTTCCTCGCTCCAGAACACTGGAGAATTAAGAGGTTCCCCAGAGACTGCTGAGCCACAAACCCATGAAAGACAGGGACCAGAGAGAAATAAGCCAGCTCCCAGCTGTGAGAGACATCATCTCCCTTTAATACTTCGATTGCCGAGCACAGCGGAAGTCCTTCTTCTCAGCACATCACACTCAAGGGGGCCCTCCGCACGGGAGGGACTTTGAAACACACGGGCTGGGATTTCGGGCAGCAACGTGCTTCCTGTCTAAGGCTCCAGGGAGCTGTGACGGCAGCCTGATCGTCACGGATGGTGCCAAGAAACCGGGAGGCAGCCACCGGCTCGATCGCTAGGCACCCGGTCAGGTGCCAGGGCTGAGGCACACGCAAAATGAACAAGACACAGGCTGCCTTGAGGCATGTGGGCAAACAAGTATATGAAATGGCACACGGCCCCGTGGGAGCACAGGGTGCCATGGGGAGCAGGAAAGGGGGCAGCCCGGGGAGCTCGAGGTGCCTTCAGAGAAAAGGGGAATCTGAGCTGAGATTGGTTTGAAAACCATGGCCATAAAGAAGAAGGGTTAAGCCCTACCTGGTTTGGCTCAGTGGATAGAGCGTCGGCCTGCAGACTGAAGGGCCCGGGTTCGATTCTGGTCATGAGCACATACCTGGGTTGTGGGCTCGCTCCCCAGCAGGAGGCATGCAGGAGGCAGCCGATGAGTGATTCTCTCTCATCATTGATGTTTCTATCTCTCTCTCCCTCTCCCTTCCTCTCTAAAATCCATAAATAATATTTTTTTAAAAATAAGAGGGGTTAAGACCAAGGCCTCGGAATAGGCTGACAGGGGTCCGATGTCAGCCTCCAGCACCTTCCAGCTGTGCGACCTTAGGGGTGAGGTAACAGACACGGACACGTGTGAGACTTGGACGAGAGATGCCGTGCGTCAAGGGCTTGCGTCAGGCCGGCAGCTGGTTCCCACTCAGAACAAGTGTTTGTGGCTGAGAGATTTACTGCTGTGTTTGTGGCAGGAGGGGTTGGCTGGGGGGGCAGGGGGGGGGGGACTGAAGATTGTCTTGACCTCAGGACAGAGACATTTGCTCGGGCCTCAGGCTCAAGGAGGAGGGGATTTGGGCCTGGCGGAGAAGCCACATGCTGAGAAAAGCCAGCATCGGAGCAGGTCCAGCCCTTTGCAAGGACATCTCCGTCCCTTCCTGAAAAAAATGGGAACTTGCTCCTCACAGCGTCCCTTCTTTTTTTGTGTGGTGGATAAAATACACAACACCCAACATTTTGCCAATTTATCCGTTTTTAGGTGCGCAGGTCAGTGGTGTTAAGCACGTGGACATTGTTGGGTTGTCCACCATCCCATCGCCAGAACTTCTCCTTCCCAAACCACAACTCTGCACCTTGATGGTGACCCTTGAAATACACAACTTTTAAGTTTTGGTAGCCTCTCATTTGTCTATTTTTCCTTTTGTTGTTTGTGCTTTGGGTGTCATGTCTACGAAAGCTCCATCGAACCCGGGATCATAAGCTTTACCCCCATGTTTTCTTCTAAGAGTTTTATAGTTTTTAGCTCTTATGCTTCGGTCTGTGATCCATGCTGGCAGATGGTCTGAAGGGCTCCGCCTTCATTCTTTTGTCTGTGGATACTCAGTTGTCCCTGCACCATTTTTTTCAGGCAGCCTGTGTTTTTATTGGTTAAATCTTGCAAATATAAGTCAGAGGTTTCACAACTAGGACAAAGCATGAGGCCTCTTCCACCCTTGGCATCTCAGGTTGGACTTTTTTAAGGAGGTGCTCACCCCCTTTTCTTCTCTCGGATGAATTCACACCTTCCTGCAACTCTGGGCCTTTGCCCCCTGGGCTGGGGCCGAGAGGAGAGACCACGAGCAGGCCCCTCAGCTCAGCATGTGCTGAGAGCTGCCCAGGTGCCAGGGCCCTCATCGCTCCAGCGTCTCAGCTCAGGTCCAATGACCTGGCCCAAACTCCTGTTCTGCTTCAAGGCTGGGGCTGAAACTCACAAAGGTGATTCCCCCACCCCTGACACCACAGTCTCTGATCCTGCACCCACTCTCACGTGGGTATTTTTGAAGATAGTTGGCACCTGAGGTTTCCTCTCGGTCCAGCCCTCTGGGCCCAGCTAGCAGTGCCCTGTGGGCTCCCCGGCCTCTGCAGTGGCAGATGTCACTTTCCCTGCCCACTGCCACCTTGGTGCCCAGAAATCCCCCTCGGTCTGTAGGTCGCCTACCAGACTGCAGAGCCTGCCCATGGGAACTGAGAGAACCTATAAACCAGCGGTTCTCAACCTGTGGGTCACGACCCCTTTGGCAGTCGAACGACCCTTTCACAGGGGTCGCCTAAATACATCCTGCATATCAGATATTTACATGACGATTCATAACAGTAGCAACATGACAGTTATGAAGTAGCAACGAAAATAATTTTGTGGTTGGGTCACAACATGAGGAACTGTATTTCAAGGGCCAGAAGGTTGAGAACCCCTGCTGTAAACTGTGTCCCAATGGGTGGTGCAGTCCCGTAGCCCATGCTGGCCCACCCACGTGGCATTTAGCCTGAAAGCTGCCCGGGTGATGTGCGTGAGGCTCAGACTCGACGTGGCTCATAACTTTCTCCTGGGCCCCTGCAGCCACGTCCCCAGAGCAGCTCTGAGGCCCACACAGATGACTTATCGTTAGCAAGAGTGAATAATGCTGAAACGCACCACTGGGCTTTCCGTCAGCCCGCTGGGGGGTGACGCGGAGCCGTCTCACCTGCTCGGCTGGATTAAGCAAGCGCCTCAGTGCCTTCGAGTGTCTTGATTCATTCCTGGGAATCAAGACTGAACACCTCCTCCAGGGCCTGTCTGGCCAAAGGGGGCGGGGGGCGGGGGGCGGGGCTCCACACATCTCCGCGGGGTTGAGGTTGATGGAGGAAGTCTCGGTTCTCTTCACAGACCCCGAGGAAGGCAGAGGAACCAAAAATACGTCACCTTCTCCATTCAAGACAGAACTTATTTCACAATGGAAAACATACCATTAAACTTGCACTTTATTAATAAAATCTATCATCACAAATAGACCTCAGTTTTTCTCTACCCATGTTATCAGTCAGGGCTCTACCAGAGAAATAGAACCAGTGTGTGTGCGTGTGCGTGTGCATGTGCATGTGCATGTAGTGTGTGTGCATGTGGTGTGTGTGTGTCTGTGTGTGATGAGGGACAGGGGAAGGGAGGGAAGGAAGGAGAGAGAGAAACTTCAAGGAATTAGCGTAGCCATGTGGGGTTGGCTGGGCAGGCCTGAGTCTGTAGGGCGAGCCGGAAGCTCGGGCAGGAACCGAAGCTTTAGTCCACGGGTGGGATTTTCTCCTGGGGAAGCTCTCACGGCCTTTCCTCGGACTGCATGGGGCCCACCCACACCATCAAAGATCATCTCCTTTACTTACAGTCAACTGATTGTTGGTGTTAAATCAACATCTTCAAAATACCCCTCCAGCTACACCTAGGTTAGCGTTTAATTCAATAACTGGGACGACAGCCAGGCGAGGTTGACACATAAAACCGACCGTGAGCCATGAGGTGCTTTCTGCCATGGGGGGTTCTATTGTCCCGAGATGAGGAGCTGACACCCGCATGTAGGACACCTGCGAGCCATGCAAGGTCACACTGACCAAGCGGCTGAACTTGGAGAAAGGGGGCTAAAGAGTACGGCTCTGGACCAAACTTGCAGAGGACTCACACCCATCCAGGGGCACGCGGGCCAGGGCCAAGCATGGGCCCCACCCACCTCTGATGCCTCCTTCTCACCATCCTCCCGGTTCTGGTCAGGTCTCTCACCTGCTTGAAACCCCTCAGGGCTCCACCCACAGGAGAAAGCCACACCCTTTGCTCATTCATGACCCGGCCCTGGCCTACCTTCCCAGCCTCCTCTGCCACCGAAGTTGGCCCCTTGACTTAGACAGTGACGCACCAGAGCGCATGCACACCCCACACACTCCAGCTCTGCCGTGTCTCCGTGCCTTTGCACATGCCTCAGGTTTTCCCTGCACCCCCTTCTGGCTCTGGCCTCCTGAAACGCCTACTTCATCCTTAAAATCCATCTTAAGTACCACTTCCCCTGAGAAGCTCCCAGACCCTCTCCACCCTCCAAGTCTGTTCACCCGACCGTGGCTCCCATTTGGGACAGACTGGTGCCCTCCTCCACGCCCCACTAGCCCTTCCCGCATTCCTGTGTGTTCCGTTCTTCTCAGATATTATGCCTTTATATTCACAAAGATGGGATACTGAGAAACAAATTAGTGCACTATCTCTCATTTTTTGTGTGGGAAGAGAAGCCAGAAATGGGAAAACTGCAGCCCACAGGGCAATCTGGCCCACTGTCTATTTTTTGCAAATAAAGTTTTATTGAAACATAACTGTGCCCATTCAAGTATTGTTCATAGCAGCTCTCCTGTCATAAAGGCAGAGTTGAGTGATCGTCCAGGTGACCAGCTGCACAGGCTCATCAACAAGGAGTCACTCTTCCCCCTGGCCCTCGGGAGCCCGGGCATGCTCTTCAGTGCAGAACGCCTGGCACCTAGAAGGTCAGCAATAGCTGTGGGGGTTCAAGGACTGCACATGAGGACCCCCCCCCAGCCCTGTTAGGAGGAGGCTACCCAAGAAGGAGCAGGTGCTTCATGGAGAAGACCCTGGAGGTAGAGTCAGATTAGAGGGCATTCCCAGAGGTTCTTCAAGTCTATGCACATAGGGTTTCAGGGCTGGCCCGTCCTCACTGCCCTGTGGCCCTCAGTGAATCCAGGGAGAAGACTCCACAGAATGCGCGGCCCTCTCTCCAGGACTCTGAGGTTCTCAGAAGTCTGATGCGTGAGGCTCTGGAAAGGGGACATGAGGTATTCACTTCTCAGGGACAAGACCAGCCACGGAGGGTCCAGGGAGAAAGGGACAGGTGCCTTCAGACACCCACACCTCTGGAGCGGGGCCCCAGGTCCTGAAATTACCTGTGTCTTTGTAGCCCAAGGCCCCACAGCCATTCGGCAAGAGACCACACATCTGTAGTGACGGTCGCCAGGACCCATAACTCTAGTAATTTCACATCGGAACAGGAGCTGCAGGGGGACTTCATCTGAATGCTCCCCTGAAGGGACTGCAGCTGGCCACCCACTGTCTGAAGACCTGGCTGTGGGAGAGACCCGCTCCCTGCAGGCAGTCTTAGACGGAGGCTCAGACAGCCCAGGGCTGAGACTGATCTCATGGAGAGATGGTCCATGTCCATTCGGTCTGCCCTTTCTGGGTGGGCAACTGGCATGCAGTGTCTGTGGACTGTGGTGAACATCTCATTCGTCTCAAATGTCCACTTTCCTGCGAGGTGGCAGCCCCTGTCTTCCAGCCAACCCCGGAGAATTTCCCCGGGATTTCAAACTATTTTCAGAGCCATGGAGCCATCTATCACCTTGATGCCATCTACTCTGAAGGTCCACACAAGGGAACATGGCGAAATCGCACGCTGCTCGACAAAAGGAAAAGTAGCCCGTCTCCCCCCGCCCACGGGAAACCCAAAACTGCAATTGCTTTTCCGAGACACTCATTCTGGAGATGGGAGAAGTGACCCAGAGAGACTTCTCAGCAAAGGAGTTTAAGACAATGACGATTTCTAGTGTGACTGGAACTGCAAATGTAGACAGAACTCCCTGCTACTCAGAAACTTTTCAGTTGCCTCGGCTGATCTCTTCCCTTCCTTCCGGTAATTGTGTTGTCATTGTTGGGTTGTGGGGCTTTTTGTTTGTTTTTTCTTTTTTAGAAAACATCTCAGTGTGTTTTCAACTGTTGTCATGGAGAGTTGCCACCACAGAGACTTCCTGGGGAAAAATTATTTCAAAGGCTCATGTCTTCAACACACACACACACACACACACACACACACACACACACACACACACAAATTGCAGGAGGGGAAAAAGGAACTTTGAAAACAAAAATACTGTGATAATATCTATAAATTTCCTTCTTTCTCTGGCACTTACTTGGATCCTCACCATTTGCCATCACCTACAAATTATTGGCTTTGACTACAGTGTTATGAGCCTACATGACAGCCAGTACAAAACGTTAACAAATTAACAAAGCATCATTAACACAACTGATGAGTGATTGAAAAGGGCTGCAAATACAAGCTCCAGCAAGTGGTGAAAGACACGGGATAGCACATCTACGTGCAAGCATTTGGAAACATCTCAATGTGAAGACTACCTATCAGCTCAAAGACACAGGCTGATTACCAATATCAAGACACATTTCATGCCCGGTGCATGTGGCTCAGTGGCTGAGCATTGACCTATGAACCAGGAAGTCACGGTTCAATACCCAGTCATGGTACATGCCCGGGGTTATAGCCTCGATCCCCAGTAGGAGGCATGCAGGAGGCAGACAATCAATGATTCTCTCTCATGTTCCTCTCTCTCCCTCTCTCTTCCTCTTTGAAATCGACAAGTACATACAAGTCATTCAACAAGTACATGCAAACCCCATATGTTGGGTGTGAAAAAAGCACTCTGTATTTTTCACAAATATATACATGTATAATACCTTACACACGGTCTCTTGCAACCATAAGGACCCGAGATATATACGTAGAGTCAGGCGAAAATGTACAGTATGCAACGGTACAGTGAACCAAAGACCACCACAAGGCCACACTATGGAAGAAAGTGTGCTCCATGCTCCAAGGTTCTGCCATCCAATTACTGCAAATACCATTCAGGAAGCATGAGCAAGAAAGTGCCTAATTCCAAGCCATCGTTCTAATGCAGCCGTGGGCAAACTACGGCCCGCGGGCCGGATCCGGCCTGTTTGAAATGAATAAAACTAAAAAAAAAAAAAAAAAGACTGTACCCTTTTATGTAATGATGTTTACTTTGAATTTATATTTGTTCACACAAACACTCCATCCATGCTTTTGTTCCGGCCCTCCGGTCCAGTTTAAGAACCCATTGTGGCCCTCGAGTCAAAAAGTTTGCCCACCACTGTTCTAATGGGTGGGTCTTTGAGAAGACATCAATGTATTAGAAGACAAAAGATGAAAATTAAATCAAACCATCCTGTTGGTGAAGCATGCATCCTTTCTTAGGCCTCCCTAATGTTTATGGGAAAGACTTGACCTTTCTCTTCTCATATTTCCGTCCATCCTCCCCTCTCTGGGAGACAAGGTCAGGGTAGGTTACATGCTCGCTCGGGACCCTTCACTTTCTCTCCCTGCCCATCTCCTCCCTGACCATTCAGCCTATTGCACAATCTCACTTTTAATTTTGCTTTCACTTTTTCTCTCCTGCCCTCCTTAAAGGCTCCTTAAACACTTTTCCTTTTCGATAATCTCCTTTTAGAAACTTAGAACATTCAGCATTTAAGTCTCATCTGTAATTTTTTCTCTTCATTAAATTCCAATTTCCCCTAGAAAAACATAAAGAGAAGCAATAAGGGAAGGAAAAAAAAATATTTAAAAGAAATGTGGGGGGAAGCTACTATCTCAGCCAAAATATAGCCAGGAAAATCGACCTCCGGCAAGCTTACAAGATCTTAATCACACCCATGCGAGGCAATTTGGGGAGTCACAGATACCCTGCAAAGGAGAGAAAACGCCTTTTCTCCAACAACACGGGGAGGGTTTGGCTTCATTGAGTCGTAGGGCACCTGTATGCTAATTTTAAGCTCTCCCTCTCCCACCTGTCCCCATGCCCTTCAGTACACATTGAAGACTCAGTAGCTTGATAGATGAGCCAGAATGTTCTCTTGTGGCTCCTTCCAGCCCAGCCTGGAAACGTCTGTAGAGACTCTCCAACCCCTGCCATGACCACCCACTAAACACTCCTTCCCTCTCTGTGCTCATCCCACAAACGAAACTTGTCTGGAGTGCGGGCTGATGTCAGCAGCCTTGGCCCATTCCCACCAGGAGGAGTGACTCCCAGTGCGCCGCCTCTCTCCTTGCCACAGGTAGCGGTTTCCTACTGCGGCTAGAACAAATGACCGCAAACACAGGGGCTTAAAACAACGCAAGCGTATCATCTTACAGCTCTGGAGGGGAGACATCTGGAAGGGGTGGTACCTACACTGAGGTCTCCGCAGTGCTGGTTCCTTGCGGAAGCTCTAGGGGACTCTGTTTCTTTGTCTTCCCCAGCTTTCTGGCGGCTGCCTGCATCTCCGGCTCCTTCCTCTACCTTCAAAGCCAGCAGCGATAGAACCAAGTCCATTTGTGTTGCTCATGGAGGAACCTTTGGGGGCGGTAGGTGTCTTCATGCAAGTAATAGTTCTCACTATGGCAGGGAGGGTTTAGAGCGGCCCTGGGTGTCTGGTTTGGGCACCTGAGAAGTGTCCTTCACTAAGACAGGGGACAGAGGAGAGACAGGGGCTTGATGAGGAGAGCAGGTCATAATATTTACTTATTCACTTGGTATGTAAATATTCATTTACTTAAGCGAGCATTTATTATGAATACTAATGAGTTTATAATAAACTAGAGGCCCAGTGCACAAATTCGTGCATGGGTGGGATCTCTCAGCCTGGCCAGCAATCAAGGCCTATTGGGGGGCCGGCCAGCAAGGGTAGGGGCTGCGGGAGGTTGGCTGTGGGAGCGCACTGACCACCAGGGGGCAGCTCCTGCCTTGACCATCTGGTCCCTGGTGGTCAGTGCGCATCATAGCAGCCGGTTGACTGGTCAGACTGATCATTCCGGTCATTCCGGTCGTTGGGGTGTAATGGTTGCTTAGGCTTTTATATAGAGAGATGAATATTTGCTGTTCATTTACTAATTCATTCATTCATAAATATCACTTCTGGCCACTGTGTGCCAGTTGGTGTGCTCCAGGCCGAGCAGCACACTGAGCAGACAGCAGCGAGCCAGGCAGACGGCATCTCTGACCCGAGAGCCTTGTGCCTCTGCCAGCATCCGTGGGCCTGGCAGGCTGACTTGCTGGCTTGCAAACAGGTAAATCTAGGACCCTTACAGCTCTTCACAATGTTTTTTAAAAGTCTATGTCTTAAGACCTTGGCCTATGAAGCCTGATCAAACTGAGAAAAACTTTATTAACAAGATATCAATGTTAAAAGCCTTCTCACAGAGTCAAAAGCAACCAAATCCCAAAGAAACAGATACTTACTATATAGTCTGAGTCAATAAGATTATTTCCCCATTACTAGGATGGTTTAATCTGCTAATTTGCATTCTGCCCAGAGAATGTGTCCTCGTGGATTCCTCTGCTTCCTAGGTACACAGGTGAATCAACTTTCCAGTCTCCCGTGTAGATAGGTAGACATGTGACTGCTCTGGCCAATGGAACACAGGTAGAAGGAACGTATGCCACTTCCTAGTCTGGTCCATGAAAACCTCCACACACTCTTCCCTCACCCACTGGCTGAGTGGAGAGGGATAGTAAGGCCCTAGGGGAGGGCAAGGTCATAGACAGAAGGAGCCTGGGTCCCTGAATGACACTGTGGAGTGGACTTCCTCCCCACCAGATGCCCACCACCAACTGGACTTTACATGAGTAAGGAATACATTCTATTGTATTAAGCCACCAAAATATTGAGGTTTTGTTATAGAGGTTAGTCTATGTGACTAATTCAAACTATTATTTCTGTATATGGATCTCAATATGTATATTCTCTCTCTCTCTCTCTCTCTCTCTCTCTCTCTCTCTCTCACACACACACACACACACACACGCACAAATGATCCTTTTACTGTACCCCTCGGATTGTCTAGACATTTGTCTTTTCCTTTTGTGCAGCTGCATTTGCAGCCTCACCTGGCAGGAACCACAGGGCTAAGTCACTGGGTGGCTGTGCCCTCAGGGAGGACATCACCCCAGGATGACCCCCTAGCATGCCCCAGCTTGGTCATACCGGCACCCTCTGGGACTCGGATTCTCCCTCCGAGCACACTGCAGCTTGCAAATGTGCTGAGACATGGGTGACGACCATGCGGTGGCATTTACAAGGCCTGGCACCTCCCCTCCATGGGCGCCCTGAGCCCTGCTGGCACTCTGCCCCTCCAGCACCAACAGAGCGGACTGCTCTGGCCCAGGCAGGTGGCCACTGGGGTCCAAGCCCAGAACCTGTTGACTCCATCCACACATTTGTCCGCCATACACAGGGGGCACTTGCACACTGACCATGCCCAGGGCACCCCATCAGCGGCAGCCTCTTTCCTCTCGCAACACCTGCTCTCAGCCCAACCTGCAGCCCTGACTCCACATCCCATCAAGAAGTTTAAGAACCTCTGATATTTCTGCACAATTTTGTTTTCCAAACTGGGAAGCTTGTAGTCACTGTGCCCAGATGAGAAACCCCAGCCGCAAGCAGAACTTCAATGCATCTCGCTTGGGAGGGATCAAATCAACAGCTTGCAGAGTGTCCATACTGGAGGGAGAGTCCCTGAGCAGCAGATGCATCTTCCAACCCATCTGGGGACTGTCGTACGGCTCAGGCAGCAGAGGCCAGGGCGCCCTGTGGAGGAGCAGGCCGGCCAGGTGCACACGGCCCCACCACGTTCTAGAACGTGGGCAGGGGCCATAGGGGCTGCCCCAGAGCAGCAGGGGCAAATGCGATCATTGCTCAGAGCCCCACCGTGGCCCCTTATCTGACCTGCTGGACCTCACTCCGCCTGCCCCTCGGCTGGGCAGACTGCCCAGCTCCTCTGTGGGTTCGCTGGTGTCCGCACCGGCAGGGCTGCGGCACCTGCAGATGGGACCCCAGCAGCAGCAGGACCGGACCGCGCTGCCTGGGCAGCTTCCGCACCGCTCGCCGTTGTGGCCACTTAGCTCCGTAAGTAGACGGACCTCACCTTCCTACCGATCCCCAGCCCTAGGCCAGTGTGGCCCACATTCTAGAACCTCCTCGCCCTCAGCACCTCCTGGCACAGTGCTGGTCGGGCAGGATGGCAGCAGTGAGTCCCGCAGAGGCCTGCCCTCCCCCCCCCCCACCTCACCTCACCCCCCAGAGCCTGGAGAAGCCTGCTGGGCCCCAGCCCTCCTCTGAGAGAGCTGTCACCGGGGCTCTCTCATCCCCCATGTCCCCATCCCGGCCATCCCAGGACAGCCACAGAGGTGGACAGGCACCTAGGAGACAGCCTGGCAGGACCCCCTGACCTCCAGGTGGGCTGGCACCGAGGAGGACCAGCTGGCCGCTCAGGCCTCCTTTGCAGGGGGAGGTGAGATCCCCAGAAGGACTAGCTCTAACTGACGAGCATGTTGAGGACAGAAGCACGAGGCCTCGGGCCCGTGTCTGCTGTCCGCTCCGCCACCCCTTCCATCCACACAGGCGTCCTCATGACTGTCCGCTCCTTCATGCCCACACCCTGAAGGGGAAGAGCTGGGGCAGCAGCCATGGAGAGAGTGGGCAGGGCCACAGACAAAGCCACACCCGTGCTCAGCCCTCCAAGGAGTCGCCAGCTTCTGGGGGGACAGGGCACAATAATCCTGCCCTCCTGCCACTGAAACCTCTTGTCTTTCCCCCTCCTGCCCAGTCCCTGACCATCAGTGACATGGGCAAATGCTCATGACACAGCATTCAGTAGAAAGGGGAAGGAAACATTAACACAGCCTGACCCAGCCGTGCACATCAAGATGCTCCAGGCCGAAGTGTCCCCCGTGGCCATCTCGACAGTGGGATCATTACGGTAAGTCTCATCCTTAATCCATCCTAATTTCCGGGCTCTCTACAATGGGCATGTAGAACCTGGATAATCAGGGGAAACGGGTGTTTATTGTATGTGTTCTTACAGTAGGTAGGTAGGTAGATGAACTATGAGCCACTTGAAGTCATATTCTTGAGTCTTCAGCCATGTGTTTGGGTAACATTCTCCCAGGAGGTGGTAGTGCCATCCCATAATGCACCTGAGCACCTATAAGTCACATCTCATGGGGGAATAAATGGTGATGGACGGAGACTTGACTTGGGGCGGTGAACACACAATACAGTGTACAGATGATGTGTTGTAGAATTGTGCATCTGAAATCTGTATAATCTTGTTCACCAGTGTCACCCCAATAAATATAATAAAAAGGAAAAGAAATAACATGAAATTCACATCTGGCGTGAGGGGGTGAGCGTGTTGCTTGGCTTTTAACATGAGGCTCCATATCATGGGATGAAGTGTTTATCTGTGCTTCCAGAATTCTACTCAGTATCACCAAGGGGATGAAAAAAGTCTGATCCTTCTACGTACCTGAGGGTTACAGAAGGGGGCATTATTAGGTAATCATTGTTCTAGAAACTTCTGTGCCAGAGATGACTTGGGCATCTGACCTTTTTTGTTTCGGTGAAAGACATCATCCGGAGGATTCCACACACTCTTTCTCCACAAGCAATCAGACTCTAGTCCTTGCGTGTGGAGCTGCCTGGCTACTGTTCCCCGCCCCCGAGACCCTGTGCTTACTTCCCCGGGGGGGGCGGGGGGGTGCTGTGTGAAGGAATCTGTGTGCCAGTGCTTTCTCACAACACGTTCCTTAACATCAGATAAAAGGGCCCGGCCGGTGTGGCTTAGTGGTTGAGTGTCAACCCCTGAACCAGGAAGTAACGGTTCAATTACTGGTCAGGGCACATGCCCAGGTTGTGGGCTTGATCCCCAGTAGGGGGCATGCAGGGGGCAGCTGATCCATGATTCTCTCTCATCATTGACATTTCTATCTCTCTCTCCCTTCCTCTCTGAAATCAATTTGAAATACATATTTTTTTAAATCATATAAAAGGAATGCTGATAGAGATCTGAGCTAGGCTCAGGTTACCCACCCGCCTAGAAAGTTCTAGAAAGGTTCAAAATGCGAATACAGTGATCACCAGGACTTTTCCACTCCCACGGGGAGTCATTTATACCCTGGGAGGGTCTGGCTGAATATTTTTTTCCATAATCTCTAGGATTTCGTCATGGTTTGGTTTCGTTTTTCCTCTTTTCTTCCTCTAATCTATTGGGCAACACTGATCTAAAGAATTCCCCAAGCTTTAAAGCTACAGTTCTTAGCAGTATTCTCAAAGGTCGTTTGTTATTTTTCTCTTCCTTAAACATCCACCCAATTTATCAGCCTGCCAAGATGGTCTTGTCAACCTGCCTCTGCTCACTCGGAAGCGGGAAAATGAGGGCTAATCATGGAAGCCACAGAATGGAAGCCCCCTGGCCACGGCTTCCTTGGCAGATTATCACGGCGGCCTTTGAGCTCTTTCACATTCCAGATCTAGGTACCAGAGGCCCGCCTGGGTAAAATGATCCTCATAACCAAATGCCATCGGGAGGCCTGCTATTATCCTCACTCCCGATCAAGGCCACACACGTGATTAGAGTCCCAGGACGCCTCGCTGCTTGAACGACAGGGCCCAGGCAATACTTCGCTCCTAATGATACCTCCTCCGCCCCTTCCAGCTGAAAAGGTCTCTCTCACTGGCCCACGATTTTTAAATAGAAGGTTGTTTGTCTGTGGCTTCAAGACAGGCAAACGTTTGTTATAAGGCTCCCCAGGATTTTGCAAACAGTCCCGCCCATGACTTGCAAACCTTGGGCAACATTCAGTGCGTGGGCTGCTTGCACGAAGCCAGTGTTTCCAGGAACGTTGACTTTGCAGAGCGAGCGCGCATGTTCGCCATCCCCCCTGAGAACTCCCGTATGTCCCCGGCACGGCTGATGTAGGCAAGCATGCGCTCGCGTCACCACCCTGCCTGTCCTCTGTGCCGCTGCCTGTGTATGACTTGACCCGTCTGGAGGACGGACTGTGGCTGCCGCTCCTGTCATCGGGAGTCTGATGACTCACAGGCCAGGTCCCTGCGGATTCCCCAGCCTTCGGAATGTTTGCCGTCCAACAAAGCTGAAGATCAGAAAGATCTGGGCAGTCCTGGGACCGTGCTATGGGTTGAATTGTGTATCCCAGAAAAGACGTGTTAAAGTCCTAACACCTAGGCCACAGACTGAATATCCGGGTCCCCTTAACCCCCCCCCAAATATTCATATGTTGAGATGTTAGCCCCCAAAGTGATGGCATTAGGATGTAGAGCAGAGGTCCTCAAACTTTTTAAACAGGGGGCCAGTTCCCTGTCCCTCAGACATTCCACACATGCGCACTGCAGGCCTGGGGCGAGTCGGCTGCTAAGCAGGACAGGCAGCGGCGGCAAAAACACCCGGCAGGCCGGATAAATGTTTTCGGCGGCCGCATGTGGCCCGCGGGCCGCAGTTTGAGGACCCCTGACGTAGAGCCTTTGGGAGGTGATAGGCCGTGAGGGTGGGGCCTTCGTGAATGGGATCCGTGCCCTTACAAAAGGGAGCTGCCTCGTCCCTTCCACCAACAAGGACACGGCGAGAAGGCACCGAGGGGACCGGGCCACGTGTCCTCCCCAGCCACGGACTCGGCAGCACCTGGGTCCCGGCCTGCCAGGCCTCAGAGCTGTGAGAAAGAAACTTCGATTGTGTGTAGGCCCCCACTCTGTGGTGTCCTGTCCTAGCTGCCACACAGGCTAAGGCAGGGTTCCTGTGTTGTACCTGCTCATATTTTCAGCATCTATCCTGCATCTTTTTCCTGTAAATCAAGGGTCAAAAAACTTGTCCCATAAAGGGCCAGAGAAGTACACGTTTGAGGTCTGGGGGGCCTTATGTTCTCTGTTGCCACTACTCAGCTCTGCTTTGCAGCATGAAGCAGCCGCAGGCAATGGGTAAACGTTGATCGTGCCCATGAAACGTCATTCCCGGACACAGGCAGCAGGCCAGACTCGCCAGCCCAGCCTCAGGACAAGCACAGAAGGCTGTGGCCTCTTCCACGTGTGCTCCGCTTCATGAGGGTGGACCTCCTGCGGCCAGGCCTGGGGAGGCCGGGCCCGGGGAGGCCGGGCTGGGAGAGGCCAGGCTAGCAGAGGCCAGGCTAGCAGAGGCCAGGCTAGGAAAGGCGGGGAGGCGAGATTAGGCGAGGTTAGGCAAGGCTCCCGGAGGCCAGGCTCGGTCAGCACACGTTCCTAGCCTGTGTTATGCACAGAGATGGACACGGGCACACCCCATTTCTGCTGCAGTGAGGGTAACAAGGAAAACGGACTCAGCTCATGGCAGAAGGGCGGTAAGGCAGCACCTGAGAAGGTCCTGACTATGAAACAGGTGGCTCCCTGGGACGTGCTCCCGGTACGAGCAGCTGAGCTGAGTTTTAGGAAAACACACCACCCTCTGTCTGCGGTCGTTAGGGCAGCGGTCACCACGCCAACCTTTCCGACCTCACGGACCGCTCGTGGTCTGCAGACCACCGATTGGCGACCGCTCGTCTAGAGGCTGAAAGGCTGGTGAGACACTATGTACTCAATGTCTCTTCTAACATCCATGCTTTCTGAGAGTCATCGGGGGAGGAAAACTCAAAAATTTATCCAACAAGCATGTATTAAGCCCCTACTGTATACAGGCCTATGCTAAGTCTTATGTATTCACATGATGCTTTCCAAGAGCTTTACTTGGGCCCTTTGGCTTGGATACTTGTAGGAATGGGGAGCTCATTACCGATACAGTGCAGCCTACCCCTTGGCTGAGCTTTGCTTCCTCAGAAATCCCTAAACGTCACCAGAGTAATTATACCCCGCCCTCCACACACTGGCTGTCCACAGGCCCACAGACGAACCACCTCGGCCCCTCCCCCATCCCCCTGCACATACGGACACAAAGAGAACAGGCAAGATCACTAGGAAATAGCCACAAACAAAGGAAACACCAACTTCAGCTTTTGTCACCTCCCGCATTTTAAAAAACAAAATCAATTTCACATCCAATGACTTCCAAAAAGTGCCCTAACGAGGACAAGTTGATAACGGAACTCTTAGGAGCTGATTCCCCTTGAGAAGTGTATGATCTCCATCCACAGGCTTCATCAAAGCTCTGCCCTTAAACCAGTGGTTCTCAACCTGTGGGTCGCGACCCCTTCGGCAGTCAAACGACCCTTTCACAGGGGTCGCCTAAGACCATCCTGCATATCAGATATTTACATGACGATTCATAACAGCAGCAACATGACAGTTATGAAGTAGCAACGAAAATAATTTTATGGTTGGGTCACCACATGAGGAACTGTATTGAAAGGGCCAGAAGGTTGAGAATCACTGCCTTAAACCATGGTCTCCACGAAAGGCAAATGAGTCAGGACACACCAGGCAGAAATGCAGGCCCTGGGCAGGCGGGTCTGGGTCTGAAAGCTGCCCAGTAACTGAATGAGACGCATCTCCACTTGCTGTGACCGTGAGGCTACGAGCTAATAGCAGGTCCCAGGGCGTTCCCACCCGCCTCTCGCTCAGCTGAACAGTGCAGGCGGCCCAGCCGCTAGAAAAAACAACAGTCAGGATCTGGGGAGATGGGAAGCAGACAGAGGTCAGGCCAGGAGGAAAGGGGAGGCAGCCAATGCAGAAGCCACCAGAAGCAGACCCACCCTGCTCCACACACTGCCCCCCTCAAGTCTCCAAGAAACCCTCGCTGCACAGCAGGCCCCACGCCCTCCTGCCCCTGCGCCTGTGCGATTTGGGCTCGAGCAGCCTGCTAGAAAGTTATGAAATCAGCCCTGACTGGTTTGGCTCAGTGGATAGAGCGTCGGCCGATGGACTGAAGGGTCCCAGGTTCGATTCCGGTCAAGGGCATGTACCTTAGTTGCGGGAACATCCCCAGTAGGGAGTGTACAGGAGGCAGCTGATCAATGTTTCTCTCTCATCGATGTTTCTAACTCTCTATCCCTCCCCCCTCCTCTATAAAAAATCAATAAAATATATTTTTTTTTAAAAAAAAAGAAAGTTGTGAAATCAACTCAAATGCTCACAGCCAGCCATTGATAAAAATGAACACAGGATAAACACAGAATCCGTCAGGATGCATAGCTCAGTGTGGTGGAGATAAACTTTGCCAGCAATGGGCATACATGCATATGTGGTCATACGTTATGTACATACAGGTATGTAGACTAGAATCACAAGCGTCAGTGTGCATCATGCACGTTAAGGGGAAGTGCTGTTTGGAGAAACCGTCCCAATTATAAACATACGTGTCTATGCATGTGCGTGTGCACGTATTTCGCTCAGCATTTTCCGGTTACAGTCAGGAAGGACTGAGGCCTCTGTCTGATGCTTCAGGGGCGGCTCCCAGGGGGGCTGGGAGCCCGGGAGGTGGGGAGACAGTGACCCCACCATGCAGTTTGGGGGGGGGGGGTGGACAGACAGCAGAAACGGAAGTGGAGCCGATCGATGAGCATTTCACGTCTGGAGAGCAGAGGGTGCTCATTTGTTTCCTGGAGAAGCAGGTGCTGACACTACATTCTGACATGTTCTATTTTATTCCGGGTCCATTTTCAAATGCAACAGTTCATTCCACAGTCAATGGGCAGCGTGGAAAAGGCCTCATCAGCTACCAGCCAGGCCGCGGCCGGTCCCTGTGTGTGCGGCTGGTCCCTGTGTGTGCGGCGGCCCATGTGTGTGCCCACCAGTCCCTATGTGTGCAGCTGGTCCCAGTGTACCGCGGCCCATGTGTGTGCCACAGCCGGTCTCTGAGAGTGTGCGGCTGGTCCCTGTGTGTGCGGCGGCCCATGTGTGTGCCCACCAGTCCCTATGTGTGCAGCTGGTCCCTGTGTACCGCAGCCCATGTGTGTGCCGCAGCCGGTCTCTGAGTGTGTGCGGCTGGTACCTGTGTGTGCGGCGGCCCATGTGTGTGCCACCGCCAGTCCCTATGTGTGCGACTGGTCCCTGTGTACTGCGGTCCATGTGTGTGCTGCAGCCGGTCTCTGAGTGTGTGCGGCTGGTCCCTGTGTGTACGGCAGCCCATGTGCGCGCTGAGCGGAGCTTGTGCCGGAGGAAGTGCAGACCCGGGAGGCATAGCTCAGGAAGCGAAGGCTGGGATATTGGTTTTCTAGCTCCCAGCACCAGCTAACAGCGCCTGGGGGGTTGTAAACCACAGCACATCCCCTGAAATGTCAGCCCAGAGAATAGAAGCCTGATTTTACGGCACTTACAGAAATCCCAAAACGTGTGGGTTTGTAAATGAAAATTCCTGGTCCCCAAACATCCTGTTGGTAAAGCAACGTATCCAGGCCCAGGACCCCAGGGAGGTGCCACGCCGGTGAGTGCGTGAGGGGGTGTCCGTCGCGAAGTGGGGTTCAAGGCCTTCCCTTTCAAACCCAGTCTACCCATCATGCTGGGTGTGGGGTGCTGGGCCTTGTGTCTTCCCTTTTTTGAGGTACTCAGGTCACAAAGGGAGGGCATCCCTTTAAGTTCGTTAAGGAAATCAAATCCCAAAGGGCTCCCTCCCCTAGCAGGTCAGGCTTCCAGCATCCCGCCCCCCCACCCCCCAAATACCTGCCCTTCCCCCCCTTCTTCCCTTGCCCACATGGCGGGCACTGCCGGGTAAGAGGGTGATGGTAGCTAGTGCTTTCTGAGCAATTAGTCAGATGACAACTCACCCCTATTTGCCTGGGACTGTCAAAGTGTTAACACTGAAAGTCCCAGGTCCAATGGGCAAATGAGACGGCTGGTCACCCTGACCCTGTGCCAGCACTGCCTGAGCCCTCCCGATGTATCAGCCCATCCGACCTAAGCACCACGGGCAGGCAACCCCCCTGCACAGGTGTTGACCTGACACGTCAAGAGGTGATGGAACTAGCCTTACCTGGTTTGGCTCAGTGAATAGAGCATTGGCCCTTAGACTGAAGGGTTCCGGGTTCAATTCCAGTCAAGGGCACGTACCTTGGTTGCAGGCTCGATTCCCCAGCCCCAGTCGGGGGTATATGCAGGAGGCAACTGATCAATGTGTCTCTCTCACATCCATGTTTCTCTCTCTGCCTCTCCCCCTCTCTTCTGCTCTCTCTAAAAATCATTGGGAAAATATCCTCGGGTGAGGATTAACAAAAAAATTAAATTCCTTTTTTTAAAAAAGAGGTAATGGGACTAGAAGAAATAATAATTATGTGACGTTACAGAGGTGTTGACTAATGCTACAACACAATCATATCACACTATAAATGTAACAAACCAATATGCTGTATACCTTAAACTTAGAATGTTCTATGTCCATTATATCTCAATAAAATAAAAAGAGGTGATGGGGTTTGCCTGGGTCCCACAGGTGGTGAGCTGGGATTCCGACCCCGAGCTCACCTCCAGGGCTCCTGGCCAGCTAGAGGAGATGGCGCAGAGAGTCAAGTGGTGGGGCCAGGAGCCAAGGGGTGCGGGCCGCCGCCAGGAGCTGGGAAAAGCAAGGAAATGATTCTCCATGTGAGCCTCCCTGCCAACACCTCAGTGTTAGCCCAGCGAGACCCAGGCAGACCTCTGGCCTCAGAAGCAGGTGGTATTGTCTCCGTTGTCTTTAGCCACCAAATTTGTGGTAATTTGCTCCCGTGGTCATGGAAAACCAACACAGGCTTGGGTCTCTATTAGGTCTACCCTCAGGGATCTTATATTCTACTAAGAAAAAGCACAACGAAACACTCAGGGTGAATGTTATTCAAGACTCAAATAATTACTCAGGACCCAGCAGTGTGCTCCGACTCACGACTGTCCCCCAGGGCAGAGCTAATCGCCGTCGCTAGCTGACCACGTGCAACATCCCGCATTGACGAAGCGCTCGCTCCACTTGGAAACCTCTCGCACATTTGCAGCTGCGGGAAGAGTGTCAGTCCCCAGCGTGATGGCATTCGGAAGTAGAGCCTGGCAGCGACATTCCGGTTGTGTTGGGTGCATTTGAAGATAGGAGTGCTCACAGGACAGATCTAGCCCACAGATTCATTTTTTCGGGCCCATCAAACCATCCCATATAATAAAAGGCTAATATGAAAATTGTCCCCTCGACCGGGAGTTCGACCAGGGGCCAGGGCTGGCCAGCCAACTTCCCGTGACCCCTCACCCAGGCTGGCCCCACCCCCAGTTGCCCCCCCACCCCAATCAGGGGCAGGACCAGCTGGCCAATCTCTTGCATCCCTCCCCCCAGCCACCCGGCCCAATCAGCCCCGATCGGGGCAGGCAGCCGGATCCCACCTGTGCACGAATTCATGCACCAGGCCTCTAGTTACAAAATAAAAAATTCTAAGCTTTGAATGAGTTGCCAATATTTAAGATTCTGGATATTTGATCAAAAAGAAAGGTCACCTTTCTCCCTTGAAACATTAGGAGACCCAGCGACCATCAGGCAGGCATGGCTGTCTCGTCAGAAACCCCAGGGCTCCCAGCTCCTGCTCCTCGGGCCTGTCCCCAGCCACTGCAGGTGGCACCCCCAGGAGGTTGTCTAGAGAAATGACCTCACCCCTTCACCTGCTGCTCCTCCTGGCCTTCCTGCTTAAGGCCTCTGAGGAGAAGCCTGTAAGATAGATAGATAGATAGATAGATAGATAGATAGATAGATAGATAGATATAGATGATAGATAGATATAGATGATAGATAGATAGATAGATAGATAGACAGACACATGCACTGAGTGGCCAGAATATTATGACCACCTGACATTTGTAGGCAAATTAGCTATAATTTCGCGCTAAAGTTGCTAGAGGGCCAGGCCATTATAAATAGGGAAGCAGGTTGATTACCATGACAGTAGAAGTGATTTTTTTCTGAAGATATGGGTAAACAATGTGATTTAACAGCCTTTGAATGTAACATGGGATATAGATATAGATATAGATGATATAGATATAGATATAGATATAGATATAGATATACTGAGTGGCCAGATTATATGACCACCTGATGTTTGTAGGCAAATTAGCCATACACTGCATTGTATGGGATATGGAAGCTGAAGGCCAGTTCGAACACCTTTGCTGTCTGCAGTTACCAAGCTAAAACGTCTCCAATTCGCACAGGAACACAAGGATTGGACAGTCGAGCATTGGAAAAAAGTCATGTGGTCCAATGAATCACGTTTCCCATTTCATCATGCAGATGGCAGAGTGAGAATTTGGCAGGAACAGCATGAAAGCATGCACCCCACATGCATTAGTACAACCCTTCAAGCTGGTGGGGGCAGTGTTATGGTTTGGGGCATGTTTTCCTGGCATGATTTGGGCCCTTTAATTAGTGTGGAACAATGTCTAAATAGCACAGCACACCTAAGTATCGCTGATCAGATTCATCCTATCATGTTGATGGCATATCCCAATGGAAATGGCTTCTTCCAACAAGACAATGCGCCATGCCATGGTGCTCGTATTGTGCAGGAGTGGTTTCAAGAACATGAGGGAGACTTTTCCTTGCTTAGGTGGCCCCCACAATCACCAGATCTCAATCCGATTGAGCATTTGTGGGACGAAGTTAAAAGAGCCATCAGGCAGCTGGTTCCACAACCATCAAATCTCACAGAACTGGACAGTGCTCTTCATCAGGCATGGTGTCAGATTCCTCGCATCACCTTTCAACATCTCGTGGAGTCAATGCCAAGAAGAATCGCTGCAGAATTGAAGGCAAAAGGTGGCCCAACGAAGTACTGATGGGGTGGTCATAATAATCTGGCCACTCACATTCAAATATATCCCACGTTCAAAGGCTGTTAAATCGCGTTGTTTACCCATATCTTCAGAAAAAAATCACTTCTACTGTCGTGGTAAACAACCTGCTTCGCTATTTATAATGGTCTGGCCCTCTAGCAACTTCAGTGTGAAATTATAGCTAATTTGCCTACAAACGTCAGGTGGTCATAATAATCGGGCCACTCAGTGTATATATATATCAGAGAGGAAGGGAGAGGGAGGAGAGTTAGAAACATCAATGATAAGAAAGAATCATTGATCAGCTGCCACCTGCACACCCCTCACTGGGGATGGAGCCCGCAACTCAGGCTTGTGCCCTGACCAGAATTGAACCCAGGACCCTTCAGTCTGCAGTCTGACGCTCTATCCACTGAGCAACACCGGCTAGGGCGGGAAGCCCATATTGAACCTAAAATACAGTCCAATGTCCCAGCCCCACCCCATTGGAGGCCAGAACACCCCTAACTGACCAGCTTGGGCTGGGCCACGTCCCCCCGAGGGGCCGCCCTGGGCCACCAGGAGGGCCAGCACCCAGGGCTCCCAGCCTGGGGGAGCTGCAGAGAATCTGAGGGGCCACCGAGCCACCGCGGAAAGTCCCGGAGTTTCGTGTGAGAAGAAGGAATGTGCTGGGACGAGGTCCTGGTGCAGGGACTTCCCTGTCTGGATACGTCAGTTTTTATGGAGGAAGACACGTCAACGTCCCCAGGAAACCCAGGGACTCTGGGGACTGGTCCCGGGAGCCAGGAGGGCATGACTAACCACAGAGGGTGCAAACAAGCCCAGTTCTTCCCTGCGTTCTCAGACCCAAACACTGCAGTGGGAACGCGAGCACGTGGTGGGGATCAGGGAAGGGGGTTGGGGAAGGGACGCGGCCATGTGGTGGTGGAAAGGGCACCGGCTGATGGGCACAGCCCGACGTGCGCAGCCTGCAGGGCGCTGTCCGTCCACGGCCCGTCCACGGCCTGTCCACGGCCAAGCAGAACGGGCAGCCACCAGAGACCCAGAAGCACTCTGGGCCACACCGGTCAGCACGCACAGTGCGTCACACACTGAGGCAGGGACCAGCTGGCATCCGTTTCATCAGCCCCAACACAGGACCGGACTCGGAGCAGCTGCCCTGCAGAGCTGTGATTGAAGGGATTCACGCATCCCTTCCAGAAACATTTATGGCGGCTACTGAGTACATATCAGGAAGGTGCTGAGCCTGAGAGCACAGTGGGGGGGGGGGGGCGGGGAGGAAGAAGGGAGGAAGAAGGAGAGAGAGAGAGAGAGAGAGAGAGAGAGAGAGAATGAGAAGGGGAGCGGGGAAGCCAGAGAGAGTGTGTGTGTGTGTGTGTGTGTGTGTGTGCGTGCGTGCATGTGTGAGACAACAAATCGAGGTGTCTTTCTCACACTGATGTTTCTCTCTCTGTGTCTCTCCCCCTCCCTTCCACTCTCTCTAAAAATTAACGAGGAGAAATCCTCAGGTGAGGGTGCCAAAAATAAAAAAATTCACACACAGGGGAAGCCGGCAGGCACTCCTGGGGAGCAGCTCTCAGCTGAGGGGTCTTAACCAGGAACCCACAGGCCCCACAGGGTGTGCAGACAGAATGCAGGGCGTCCTTGAAATTACATAAGGAAAAAAGTGACATTTTTATTTCCCCTAATCTCTAACCAAACATTAGTATTTCCTCCCATTCTGAATGGACACAGCCAACAGCAGGGACAGCCCTGGGACTTGGTCACCAACTAGAAACCACAGATGCTCTGATGTAACATCAGTTACGTTTGTTCCGGAAATCTGCGCCTGCCCCTGCTCGCCCATCAGTACTTGGACATTCGAGTGGTTGTCAGCACTGCTCAGAGAGCATACAGCACAGGCATCAGAAAGGAGAACCCCGGGGGCAGTGTGATGGCTGCATGGATAGCATCCAATTCATCTGCAACCCAGAGTGTTTCATTTTATATATTAATACATTTTTATTGATTTCAGAAAGGAAAGGAGAGGGAGAGAGAAATAGAAATAGCCATGGTGAGAGAGAACCAGTGATCAGCTGCCTCCTGTGCACCCCCTACTGGGGATCGAACCCACAACCTGGGCATGTGCCCTGACTGGGAATCGAACCCTGACCTCCTGGTTCATAGGTCAGCACTCAACCACTGAGCCATCGGCTATTTTCAGATAGATAGATAGATAGATAGATAGATAGATAGATAGATAGATAGATTTCAGAGAAGAAAGGAGAGGGAGAGAGAGAGAAACATCAATGGTGAGAGAGAACCATTGGTCGGATTTTAGATATCTTATGTATTTTCCTCTCTGGCTGCCTTGGCCAGAGAGGAAAGAACCCAGCCCCATTTAGAGCCTGGTCTGGCAGAGCTGAGGGCACACACAGGGGACCCTGAGCCCAGGGGGCCCAGCCACGGGTGAGCGGGGTGAGCACAGCTCCAGGGAGCGTCTCAGGCATCCAGCCCACGTCGTCTGAACTCATGTTGGGGGGACACCCCGTGAGGAGGGTCCTTAGGGCGACTGTGCACTTGCTGTTCCCAGGGAGACCCTTGGTGTCTCCGAGCACAGCGCTCCCTCCCCGTCCTCTGCCCAGGTGCCAGGGGAGGGCAAAATGCATGGGAATCACAACAAGGGAGGCACCGCCAGCCGCCCGCGTCCTCCAGGATATCAGTCAAAACACACGGCAGAGCGCCTGCCATGTCCTGACCCACTGCTGCTCTTTTTGTTTTTATTCATCCTCACCTGAGGATATTTTTCCATGGATCTTTTAGAGAGAGAGGAAGAGAGAGGGAAAAACAGAGAGACACATCGATTGGTTGGACCCTGCATGCGCCCTGACCAGGGCCTAGGCTGGGGAGGAGCCTGCAACAGAGGTACGTGCCCTTGGATGGAAGGAAACCCGGGACCCTTCGGTCCGCAGGCTGACGCTCTATCCACTGAGCCAAACCGGTCAGGGCCCTGCTGCCCTTAATGTCCTCCTCTCTCACTAGGTGGGTTCCCTGCTAAGACCCAACTCCTGCTGGTGGGGGTGCGCCTAGGACACACACCAGGGTTCTGGGCTCGATCCCTAGTGCAGGAGGCAGCCGATCAGTGATGCTCTCATCATTGATGTTTCTCTCTCTCTCTCTCTCTCCCTCTCCTTTCCTCTTTGAAATCGATAAAAAATACTTTTTAAAAACATCTGCCTCTGTGAAAAGTCGGAAAGATATTTTCCTCCCATTTTACAGATGCAGAACTTGAGAGGCCCACGCCTGTGGGGGAGAGGCCCCGTGGAGCCTGCGCCCATCCTGAGCTCTCACCGTCCCCCCCTCCCCCTCCCAGGTTCCGTGTAGGACAGAACACAAGCTCCCGCCTTCCGCATGAGTCTACAGGTCTCAAGTTCTGCAGCTGTGATTGCCCAGAAATAGAGCCTCGAGGCAAAAACTTCCCTGGTCCCCCTCCCCTGCCGTCTGACCTCTGACACCGCCCTCTGGTCTCTGGGGCTTCCTTGGGGGAATCTCCCCAAAGCCCTCCTCACGGAATTGCACGGGTGGAGCTGGGACGTGTCCACTGAGGACACCAGGTCCTGCCATCTGTTTTGCAAGCCCCGGTGTTTAGCCAGGGAGCTGGGGGGGCGGGGGGCGGGGGGCGGGGCGGGGGCAGGGGCCATGACTCAAGGCGGCAGTTTGCATGAGCCTGGCCCAGGCTCAGTGAGTGAGAATTCGGGAGCACATATTTGCATAAGCATTTGCATCATTAGCCAGAGACTGTCATTAGGCGTCAGATAGCATCTCAGCTTTCTTGGGAGATGGACAGCAAGGACCCAGAATGCCACTGAGCCTCCCAGCAAGGAAACAGCCCAGGGCAGTTGATGCTGAGGGGCGGGGCCCTGTGAGGTCCAGAACCCGGCCGTGAGCTTGAGCAAGGTCAGAATTTTCCTGACAACTGCCAGGTGCTTCCCAGTTGAGAATGCCGACTGGTGTGGGCAGCTCGCTGGGTGCCCAGCATCACACCATGGACAGCCGGGTTTTTCCCAGACCCACGCAGGCGGCCTGGCAGCAGTGGGCAGGGGACACCCAGGGCTGGACAAAGGGTCAACAGACACTGCTTCCTGGTCAAGCAGAGGAGGCCCACTCCCACCCGGTCTGGCCCCAGAGTGAGTCACCTGAGGTGCGTGTTAAAGACGCAGTGTTGGGACCCTGCCCAGACCCCCAGATTCCAGCTCTCAAGTGGGGGGGGGGGGGGGGCTGCAGCAACTAGCACCCCCACCAACATGCCAGCTCTCTGATGTCGGAGCCACAGGGACCCTGCTCCAATGGGTGGGTTGACCCTAGTGCATGGCAGGCTTCACGGAGCCAACGTCTCCAGACGCCAAGCCAGGCAGGCGAAGCTGGACCATCTTGGGGAGTGTGGCCCCCAGACCAGCATCAGCTGCTAGAGATGTGGTTTCTGGTCCCGCCCCGGACCCCTTGAATCAGAAAGTCAGGGGGTGGGGGACGGGCTCCAGGCGATTCTGATGCAGCTGAAGTGTGAGAACCACCAGGAGACGGTAAGGGCGCTCCCTCCCAGAGGGCATGGCTCTCCCAAGAGATGTGGGGCAGTTCCTCAGCCCCTCCCTGCCCAGGAGGTCCCACCAGGCCCAGAGGGAGCTGTCTGCCCTCCCAGCCCAGGGGGCCGCACACAGCTCCAGGACACGCGTGTTTGCTGGGCCGGCTGCTGTGAGGACAGCGCTGGCCTCGCCCCGGCAGTTCCGCTCACTTCCTGCAGCCTCTCGTGTGGTCCACGCTCCCACGCAGGCGTGACTGATGCCAGTGCCGGCCCCGATGGAAATCAGGTCCCGGGGCCCCTTCACACTGACTTGGACACAGGCATTTCCCTGCAATCCCACCCGTGCACTGACCACCACAACCACACGGACCTTCCAGCCTTTGCCACCAGCACCCACCCACTGACTGTGCACACCCCCACCCTGCACACCCACACCCTGCACACCCCCACCCTGCACACCTCCACCCTGCACACCCCCACCCTGCACACCCCCACCCTGCACACCTCCACCCTGCACACCTCCACCCTGAACACCCCCCACCCTGCACACCCCCCACCCTGCACACCCCCACCCTGCACACCCCCACCCTGCACAGCCCCCACCCTGCACACCCCCACCCTGCACACCCCCACCCTGCACACGCCCACCCTGCACACCCCCACCCTGCACACCCCTACCCTGCACACCCCCCACCCTGCACACCCCCACCCTGCACACCCCCACCCTGAACACCCCCCACCCTGCACACCCCCACCCTGCACACCCCCACCCTGCACACGCCCACCCTGCACACCCCCCACCCTGCACACCCCCACCCTGCACACCCCCACCCTGCACACCCCCACCCTGAACACCCCCCACCCTGCACACCCCCACCCTGCACACCCCTCACCCTGCTCCCCTCGTCCACAAGGCTGCCGGCCCAGTCCCTCCCTCGCAGACCTGCACGCACACGGAAACACCGTCGCCTCAGCACCTGGCACTTTCACAGGCGGCTGCTTTATGTTCCCGCGGACACTGCCAGCCGCTGAGGGCAGAGGCCACACTCACTGATGATTTTGTTTTCATTTCCTCCAATTGCTCAGCCCCCGAGAGTCGTCACCGCGTTGCTCAGTGAGTGTGCCCGACGACAGTGGAAAAGCCTGGTCACAGGAAGCCAAAGGCCACGCGTCCCTGTCGCTGCCCAGCGGCTCTAGGTGCCCCGCACACCCTGCACATGTTCCAGGCGCGCTGGGCGTTGTCCTCCCCCGGGAGCGACCCCTTTACAAAGACACACCCTGGCTCCCGGGGACCGGGGCAGGCCTGGGCGGCTGCTGCTTCTGGGGAAGACCTGTGCTGGAGGCCCAGCTTCACCACTGCTAACGCCATTGAACTGGCTAGTCACCTGCGGGGACCGCAGCCCCCCCTCCCCGGCCCCCTCTGGAAGGACCTGGCTTTGCCCACCAGGGACACCCCTTCTTGCACCCGCCGGGGGGTGGTCCTGCTCCCAGAGGCAGTTGAGTTCGGGGATCATGGAGAACTGAGGCGCATAGAAGAGGAGGCGAAGGAGAGAGCTGTGAGGGAGAGAGCTGGGGTGCCCCGGGGGGAGCAGTGACGAGGGGCCCTGGGTGAGAGCCGCTGGAGCCTCTCATGTCTTTCCAGAGGCACAGAGAATGGCGGTTCCTTTACTGGTCTCCAGTGACCACACTGGGATTCTTTTGTTTAAATCCTCACCCAAGGTCACGTCTATTGGTTTGAGAGACAGAGGAAGCGGGAGAGAGAGAAACATCGATCGCTTGCCTCCCGTATGCGCCCTGACGGGAACGGAACCTGAAACCTTTGGTCTACGGGACGCTGCTCCCACCCACTGAGCCGGCAGCCAGCTGTGGCTCCTCGATGTGCCGATTCTCCGACAGAGTCACGGCTTCCGTGAGCATCTCCCGGGCCTGGAGCTAAGGGTCCCCTGCAATCACCCTGAGGTGGGAACCGCGGCCAAAACCACGTGACAGGGTCACGGACGGCACAGAGAGGGTAAGGCATCGCCCCAGGCCCACAGCTTGTGGGGGGGCTGCACCCACGCCGCCCGGAGTCTGCAGAGACGCGGAGCCCACACTGGCCCTCCCCCCGCAGGCCTCCCACCAGACCCTCCCCCCGTCCCTCCTGAGCCAGGCCAGACCCAGCCTGAGGCCAGCGGCCTGGGAAACGGACCCTGAGCTGCGGCTGAGGCTCAGATCGGCACCGACTCCGCCAGGGAGGAGCCCCTGGGGCCTGAGGGGGGGCGGCAGGGACAGGGGGATGGGGGGCTGGGGGTGGGGGGCTGGGGGTGGGGGGCTGCTGCCAGTGGGGCTCCCACGTGGAGGGGGCCCGCCCCGGGCGGATGGAAACCAGACGGTCCAGAGGGCCTGCGTTCATTACGGCTGAAGCGAGCTCTGAATAACCCTTTTGTGGATCGAAAGCCCTCGGTGGAAACCCAGCTGCAAACCCACCGAACCGACCTCACGGCTCCTTATGGGAAAACACTCCATCCAGGACGGAAGCAGCACCGTGTTCAGCCCGCGTGCGAGCCCAGACTCTGGTTACAAAGGCCACGCAGCCCGGTTCCCCTCGCTGGCCGCACAGCTCCAGAGGTGACTCTAATTTACAGCCAGGGCGGTGAGCAGCTGCCGGAAATGCAAGGCCTTTCGAAAGCTAAGCTGGCTGTGGCCACCTGGCGGACCTGTGACCTGGCCCTTCGTGGGGCAGGGGCACAGCCTGGTGGCCCTTCGTGGGGCAGGGGCACAGCTCTCAGTGGGCGTCCAAGAGTAAGGAAACCCCCAGGAGGGGGTTCCATGTGGCGGCAACCCAGGGGGTGACCCTGTGTTTTTGTTAAGAAAAGATATACTTGCCTCAGGGACTGGATTTCCGCTCCTTTCATAACAACACTCCCCCTTATTTTACCCTGAAAGGAGCTGTTCTTAAGCATCTTCACCAAAAGTAGCTATTTGATCCTTGAAACAGACCAGACTCCGGAAGAAGTAGGTGCTCAGTTAAAGGCCACGCGTGGTGATGTTAGACCCAAGGTCTTAGCTCGTCACAGACAAAGCCGAGCCCAAGTCCTCTGCGTTCTAGAATTTTCTGTACTTGGCACCACACTGCCCGCACCCTAGCTCTCGAGAACTTGACTCATGGCTCCGACCCACCAGCTCTCCCCTCCTCCCCTCCCTCGCAGACCTGCCCCTGGACACGGCCCACATCCCACTCTGCTCTCCCTCCCCATACCTCCCCACCTCCGCCTGCCCGGGCGGGGCCGGGGAAGGGCAGTGCCCTGGCATCTGGCTGGTTCCCGGGCCACAGAGGGGTTTGTGATCGTTGGCTGAATTCGTTCGTGAAGGGGCACCTCCCCCAGCTGATTACCCAGAAGGTTCCACCTTTATTTCAACTTCTGTCTCATAGTTAGTATCGCCGGCAACAAGCAAACGCCTCCTCTATAGACTGAGACAAAAACGAAACGCCTTCCCCTGCGCTCTGTAAACGTGGGTTCCTGGGCACAGACGGGCATCGTGTAACGGCAACAACTCCAGGACGCCGGCAGACACAGGATAGAAATGAGCTGTACCCCCTGGCAAGGCAGACAGATGGACGGACGGACGGACGGACGCGTACAGCGGGGCATTCAACACGGGAAGATGCCCGTCGTGAGTTGCTAGGAGGAAGCGGTTTCCGAGCAGTCTGCGCACAGGGTTCCTTAGAGCGTGAGAGACCGACCCCAAGTCCTTGGCAGAAAGTAATGTCCTTCCATGTCCTTTTACTAGTAATTGACCGATTTTCTACGATGAACAAGCCCTAGTCCAGTGATGGCGAACCTATGACACGCGTGTCAGAGGTGACACGCGAACTCATTTTTTTGGTTGATTTTTCTTTGTTAAGTGGCATTTAAATATATAAAATAAATATCAAAAATATAAGTCTTTGTTTTACTATGGTTGCAAAGATCAAAAAATTTCTCTATGTGACACGGCACCAGAGTTAAATTAGGGTTTTTCAAAATGCTGACACGCCGAGCTCAAAAGGTTCACCACCACTGCCCTAGTCCTTTCAAAACAAAACAGCGCTCTTTAAATAAAGGGGTCACTCCCTTCGATTCCTGACCCCCTGCTCTCCAGGGCCTCTCCGTGGGGGGACTAGGAAACCAACCCTGGTCCAAAGACACTGCGGGTCCGAGTTCAGAGGGGAGCGCTCGAGCAGAAGCCCAGGAAAACCCAAGTCCGGGACGGGGCTCCATCGGCCGGGCGCCTGGCCCAGCTGACGGGGTCTCCCGCCCGCCCCTGCAGGGACATTGCCCTCCTGGCCTGAGTACCCATCCCAGCCACGCCCTCCCCCCCAGCGGGCACCGACTCCCCGTGCAGCCTGGGTCACGCTCACCCGCAGCACCCCCTGAGTTCCTGTGAGAGGAGCGGGTGAGGCCAGAGCCACCTGTTTCCACCCCAGGTCACGGACCCCGGAATCCGATCCGCACTGGAGAAGGGCTCGTCCTTGCGTCCGCCCAGCGGGGCTGCCACTCGCCTGTGGCCGTGCGTGAGCCCATGCCGGCCGAGCAGCCCACGTGGACAGCCCTTCACAAAGACCCCGGCGTCTGCGCCACAACCAGTCCCACGGGAGGCAGGACAGACCCTCAGCGAGAGGGGGCCCCCGGCAGGTGCCGCCATGGACCACAGGGGGATGAGCCCACCCTCCCGGTGACCCTGCGGGAACTCAGAGTCACCGAGAGAGGAGCCCAGTGCCCGAGAGAGAGACCTTGCCTCGTCCCCCATCGTCCCCCCGTCTCGGCCCCTGTGTGGACACTGGCCGACGTACACGTAGCCACGCCTGTGGCCGGCCAGGTGAGGGGGGCCCTGTCCGGGTGAGGAGGCCCACGGACCGGCGCGATCCATTGGGAAGTGACGAGAGTCAGGAAAATGACCGGCTGCCTCTTAAATTGAATAAGCGAAGCCACAACCTCATTCACCCGCAACCCCATTCACCCGCAGCCCCACGCCCGGGGCCCTGAGGTGACTCTCATTTCCTCGTGTCGTCCTTGAAAAGCCGCCTGGGAGTCCCCCGCCGCCCGTCCTCCCTGTAGACGCCTCGGTCGCTGAAGGTACGAGTCATCCCGGGGAGCAGCTGGGGGCGGTTTCTTGGATGGAATTGTTTTGCCCCCTGGTTTCCCTTCCTCTTTGGAGACACCAAGGAGCACATGTTCCCCTTTTCCTGGTATTAGAAGCGCGTCAAGTCTAAATGCATCGCCAAACCGTCCCGTCCGCAGTGAGATTTGAGGAACTATGGCTTGTCATTGTTTCCTTTCCAGGTGCCGCCGAATGAGTGGGCCGGCCGAAGTGTGGCCTGGATGGCAGCTCGGGGTTCAGGACACACCTGTCCCTACGCCCCACAGCCTCCCAAGGGCTGAGTCACAGCCACCAGCGGGCGAGGAGAGCTCCGCTGTGTCAGGGCCGGTGCTGCCTCAGCCCAGGCAGGAGCTGAGCCTTCGGAAGCTTTGGGTGTGAGGAGCGAATTCTGCCCACGAGGGGCCCCCTCTGAGCTATGGGTCTATAACACCTCACGTTGACCCAAAATCAGAGCAGCAAAAACATATTGACCCCACACGATACAAACAGAGGGAGAGATTTCTTCCCTGGCCCAGGACAGGCGAACGGAAGGCTGCCCCGGCCTTCTGGTCGACCCGTCTCTGCCCAGGCCCGTCCCCATGCCCAGGCCTCTCCAGCCCCTGTCTTCCCCGCCTGGGTCATTCCCCTCCAAAGGTCACGGGATCCGTTCACGGAGCGTTTCTCCGTGGAGGCCAGGCACCTCGGAAAGCCAAACATGCCTTTTCAAAAGATGACCTTCGCGAGAAACCCTCTGCTCCCTTGCCTATGACCTTAGCAGCACATGAGGGAAGTGAGAGACAGCTGGGCGGGGAAGTGGAAGTCAACTTTGAGGGCCATGGAACTTGGCTCAGAAGGTTCAAATTTTAAACTTGAATGAGCAGTTTCCCTTTGTTGCAACAGTGGCCTGGGCCCGCCCGGAGGCCAGATGCCTCCCAGTGCATAAGACACGCCCCCTGGCGGTGTCCCCAGTCCACACGGAGCCCGTGTCCCAACAGCCCTGATTGAACACTCATTCCACAAGCACCCGCAGCTCTGCCCGACAGCCACCTTCCGAGTAGACAAGCGTCACACGTGCAGGAATCGCTGGCGTGATTTCGCCAACAATAAACGAGGTCATTGCCCGCATTTCAAAGCTGCTGAAAGCATCGCCTCCGTTTAAAGAGAACCCAGAATACGGCCGCCCTTTCCTTTCCCGGGTGCCCTCCTCTGCAGAGCCCCGTCCTGTTAACGAGGCTTCCTGCAATTACTGTCACATTTGCATCTGTTTCCCATCAGAAGCCCTTAGGGCCTGGGACCAGCTGGCCAGCGCCTGGGAGCAGAGCTGTCCCCTAATTACCACGTCCCTGCTAACCGCTGGGGGGCCGGCTCACAGAACAGGGTGAAGATCTAACAGAGCCACGTCTGGAGAGTCTCCACGTGCACCCAACCCGGGCTCAGGAATTAGTCTCCGACCTGGCGCTGCCATCAGATCTCCGCACACCTCCTTGCAAAGTGAAAACGGTCCTCAGGACCAAAGCCGTCTCCGAAGCCTGCAGGGAAGATGAAAGGGGGAGAACCTAAGGCCCAGGCCCGAGGGGTCACTGACGGGGAGAGAGCTGCGCGGGGGCTGGGCAGGCAGCAGCACTGGGCGGGTGCTGTGCGGCAGTAATGCTTTCATCCTGGTTTGCCTGGTAGACAATAGAAAGCCTGTGTCATCATCCCCCCCACATGACTGCCCCCCCTTAGGCCTCAGGAGCCTGGAAATGCGCGTGCGTGGTGGGCACCCCAGTACCGACGAGAGCCAGCTCGGCAGGCGTTCGCCCCAAAGTGGCCTTGGGTTTTCCAGCAGCCGGACCCGCCTCATTCTCGAGGAGTAACTGACCCAGCACAACGCAGGAAGGTTTGTGTGTCAGCGACCCTGGGACAAGGATGAGGTCAAAAGTCATCCCGAGAGGAAATCTGGCCTCAGCACCCACGGCCTCCCGCCTCTGTCTCCAGGAAGCGCGTGTCTCACAAATCAGATACGGGTGCCGTGACCCTGAGTGCCGCTCGACCTCTGAACTCATCAGTGACACCGGCAAGCACTTGGAGCCACTTACCCCTCGGCTACCCAAGGGCCGCGGGGAGACGGAGAGGGGGGAGGCGGAGGAGCTGGGCAGGACCTCAGTGGACATTTTAGGGGCGTATTTACTTGTTGGCATCTTTACGGCTTCCCCCTAAAGACGATCTATGATAACAGATGGCTTCACCTTGGGCTGTTCAATAAATAAAAAGCCTTTTTTAAAAAAAAAAATTTTTTAATCTCTTTCAAGCTTCATCTCACCCACCATGTGTACCAGTCAGTGTGGCACCTCAGTCACTGCCCAGTGACTGCACATCGGACATTGAGAAGCTCTGACCTAAGCTAAGAACTGTTTTTTTTTTAATATATATTTTTTTTATTGATTTCACAGAGGAAGGTAGAGGGAGAGAGAGTTAGAAACGTCAATGATGAGAATCATTGATTGGCTGCCTCCTGCACGCCCCCTACTGGGGATGGAGCCTGAAATCCTGGCATGTGCCCTGACCGGGAATCAAACCGTGACCTCCTGGTTTATGGGTTGACGCTCAACCACTGCGTCATGCCGGCGGGCTAAGCTAAGAACTCTTACCAGCACAGCGACACGCCGAAGGGGAACCCGTTAAAATAATCCACTTCAAGGCCAAACCTGGTTGGCTGTTCATGCCCAGGGTGATTGCACATGTGATCAGCACAGCTGAGAAAAAAGCAATCAGTGAGCGGCAGTCAGGCGTGGGGACTCGCTGCAGCTCTCATGGGAACACCTCTGAGAGCCCCCAAGTTAAAAGGCCCACGGTGAACCAGGCATCATTCACTCAGAAAAGATCCCTTTTTTAAAAGTCCTCACCCAGAGAGAACCAAGATGGCGGCATAGGTTAACGCCGGAGTTTGCTGCTTTGAACAACTACTTCAAAAGTGAAACCAAAAAACGGAAGGGACATCACCCAGAACCACAGGAACGCTGGCTGAGTGGAAGTCCTACAACTAGGAGGAAAGAGAAACGCATACGGACACTCAGAGGAGGCGCAGTGCTGAAGTCAAATTCTGAGGTGCGGAGTGCGCGGAGCGGGCTGGCGGCGGAGGGCGCGGTTGTTGTTTTCAATCGGGAGGGAGTCGCAGACTCTGAGCTCCAGATCCGGGCGAGTCTTTAGGGACCCAGACTCAAACGGGAGAAGCGGGACTGTCTGGCTTCGGTCAGAGCGAGTGCAGCTTTCTCTCCGAGCTTTGCAGCGGGTGCTGGGACTCAGAGAGGCAGAGCCCCTGGGGACAGGACTGAGAGCCGCCATAACTGCTCTCTCCGGCCCACGCTGTTGATCCTGTTCGACCCGCCCTGCCCAAGCCCTGCACAGAGGCATTTGCCGGATAGCCTCAGGCAAAGGCTAGATTAGCACCTCCCTAGAGGACAGAAGTTCTCTCACTGCTGACACAGCTGAATCTCATAGCCACTTGGCCTGGAGGTCAAACCCTCCCTGGAATTAGCTACAGCAATCAAGGTTTAACTATAAGACTGCGCACAAAGACCACTAGGGGGTGCACCAAGGAAGCATAACAAAATGCGGAGACAAAGAAACAGGACAAAATTGTCAATGGAAGAAATAGAGTTCAGAACCACACTTTTAAGGTCTCTCAAGAACTGTTTAGAAGCTGCCGATAAACTTAATGAGATCTACACGAAAACTAATAAGACCCTCGATCTTATATTGGGGAAACAACTAGAAATTAAGCACACACAGACTGAAATAACGAATATTATACAGACGCCCGACAGCAGACCAGAGGAGCGCAAGAATCAAGTCAATGATTTGAAATGCGAGGAAGCAAAAAACATCCAACCGGAAAAGCAAAATGAAAAAAGAATCCAAAAATGCGAGGATAGTGTAAGGAGCCTCTGGGACAGCTTCAAGCGTACCAACATCAGAATTATAGGGGTGCCAGAAGATGAGAGAGAGCAAGATATTGAAAACCTATTTGAAGAAATAATGACAGAAAACTTCCCCCACCTGGTGAAAGAAATGGACTTACAGGTCCAAGAAGCGCGGAGAACCCCAAACAAAAGGAATCCAAAGAGGACCACACCAAGACACATCATAATTAAAATGCCAAGAGCAAAAGATAAAGAGAGAATCTTAAAAACAGCAAGAGAAAGAAACTCAGTTACCTACAAGGGAATACCCATACGACTGTCAGCTGATTTCTCAACAGAAACTTTGCAGGCCAGAAGGGAGTGGCAAGAAATATTCAAAGTGATGAATACCAAGAACCTACAACCAAGATTACTTTATCCAGCAAAGCTATCATTCAGAATTGAAGGTCAGATAAAGAGCTTCACAGATAAGGAAAAGCTAAAGGAGTTCATCACCACCAAACCAGGATTATATGAAATGCTGAAAGGTATCCTTTAAGAAGAGGAAGAGGAAGAAAAAGGTAAAGATACAAATTATGAACAACAAATATGCATCTATCAACAAGTGAATCTAAGAATCAAGTGAATAAATAATCTGATGAACAGAATAAACTGTTGATTATAATAGAATCAGGGACATAGAAAGGGAATGGACTGACTATTCTTGGGGGGGAAAGGGGTGTGGGAGATGTGGGAAGAGACTGGACAAAAATCGTGCACCTATGGATGAGGACAGTGGGTGGGGAGTGAGGGCGGAGGGTGGGGCGGGAACTGGGAGGAGGGGAGTTATGGGGGGGAAAAAAGGAACAAATGTAATAATCTGAACAATAAAGATTTAATTAAAAAATAAATAAAAAATAAATAAATAAATAAAAGTCCTCACCCAGGATATTTTTTCTATTGATTTTTTAGAGAGAGTGGAAGGAAGGGGAGGAGAGGGAAAGAAACATCGACGTGGGAGGGACACATGTATTGGTTGCCTCCCAATTGTGCCCCAGCGGGAGATGAGAATGAGCCTGCAACCGAGGTTCGTGCCCTTGACCAGGAAGTGAACCCGGGACCCTTCGGTCTATGGGCTGACGCTCTAACCACTGAGCAACCGGCCAGGGTGAAAATATTTCTTATCGAGACAAAGAAAGGACAGACTGGCCCAAGGAAACAAGCCTGGGGAGGGGAGGGCCCCTCAGGCAGATGCGTTGTCTGACACACACAGCTGAGCCCCCCCAAGGACCGGGCCCTGGGCTCCCCAGGGACACCGCGCCTGCCAAGTTCTAAATAAGTAACTAATCACAGCTAGTAGGTGAAGACAGCCCCAGGTCCTGCCCTCTACCACCTCAGACGGTCCCAGAAGGCAGACGGGGCGGGGGAGAGGCGGGAGCCCTGATTCGGCTCACCCTGGGCCCCTGGATTTGCCATCTGAGTCAGACCCTGGGGGCTCATGGGCTGTGCGGGGAGGCCTGACAGCGGGAGAGGGTGCTGTGGACGGAGCCACAGAAGCTCCACCAAGAGGCTGGCCTGTGTCCGTCTTTGCGGGGTTGAAATCTGTTTCCTCTGCACTTGATGGATGATGATAGCACCCAATGTTCCAAAGAGCGTCAGACGAGTTTACCACAGCGATGAAACCGTCTGCCGTTGGCAAGAAGCTTGGTGGAGGGGTTACTGAAACGAATTTATTTTTGAAAAGAGAAAAAAATTAACCCCGGCCAGTGTGGCTCAGTGGTTGAGCATCGACCAATGAACCAGGAGGTCACAGTGTGATTCCCAGTCGGGGCACATGCCTGGGTGGCGGGCTCGATCCCCGATAGGTGGGGTGTGCAGGTGGCAGCCCATCAGTGATTCTCTCTCATCATTGATGTTTCTCTCTCTCTCTCTCCCTCACCCTTCCTCTCTGAAATCAATAAAAATATTTTTAAAAGAAAAAACTGAAGACCTTCAGTGTTTTGCATGCCCATCCGACTCAGCAGCATGGGGACTTGGAGAGTCGAGGGAGAATGGTTCTCCCAGAGGCACCGCATAGCGCTGGCGCGCTGGCACCTCAGAGCCCAGGAACACTCTCAAAATGAATGATTTCTCAAACCCTCGGGGCCGGCCCTGGGGCTGGCAAACTGAAAACCTCGCCAGGGAGTGCAACAAGCTTTATCGTTGCCCCGAGCGGTCAGTCACTTTCAGAAAACCAGACTTGAGTCTGAACTGAACCTCACATTCCCTCCCCAGTAGTTTGTTTGTTTTTTAAGTAAATACGTGACAGTGAAACCTGTGGTTTAAAATTCTGAGTGTCTGCAAAGTCTTATATTCTCTCGATGAAATTTCCTGGCTGACCGAGAGGAGGAGAAGGGGCGGGCGGGGGAGGGGGGGGCGAGAGGAGGCGGGGGGAGCTGTCTATATGCTGACTGCACATGTGCCCAGGAATATGAGGAGTCTTTCCAGTTACCAGTCGTTAGCCAAGAATTGCTTGTTATTCTTTCTTGAGGTATAGACGTATTCCAGGAAGCAAAAAGGCATTTTATCCTCTGAACAAGGGGGAGCAGATCCACGTATCTCCCTCCTGTTTCCCCAGGAGTGAATGGCAAGGGGCCCCGCTCCCCGAGGATGGTGCTGTGGTGGCAGACCAGCTCTCTGAGAGGCACAGCAACATCTGCATTCCCAGCACCTGTCGGTTTCCAGGGGCAAACCTTCCCACCGTGGCCGATTTCGAGGCATCCACCGTGGAACAGCCAGCTCCCCACGGGCCCACCGCCTGGCCTCAGAAGACATCAGCCAGCTCCAGCCACCGCCGTCTTGAAGAGACCTGTCAGCGTTGTCCAGGACACGTCTCACCCTCCAGGACGTGCAGATGGCTGTACGAGGCTTTTAATATATTTTTTATTGAGTTTTTACAGAGAGGAAAGGAGAGGGATAGAGAGTTAGAAACATCGATGAGAGAGAAACATCGACCAGCCGCCTCCTGCACACCCCCCACTGGGGATGTGCCTGCAACCAAGGTACATGCCCTTGACCGGAATCGAACCTGGGACCTTTCAGTCCGCAGGCCGACGCTCTATCCACTGAGCCAAACCGGTTTCGGCGAGGCTTTGATCAAATTCCAGTAAAAAAGACGGACAGCAGAAAAGGTCTCTGCCATTAGGAACTTGCCATTTAACAAGAGGGGAAAAACACGCAACAAGGAAGGTCGCTAAAAATACACCCGTTTGGAATGTTCTCTCCCTTTCTGGACACATGTTTTTAAGAAGGTCATGGTTCACAAGAGTGTCCAGGATTAAAACCAAGACAGTGCCAGGCATGGGAACCACAGGGTTTGGGGGACGGTGACAAGGAACCACGCGTGGTCAGCAAGGAAAAGAGGAGAGATGGATGGACCAGAAAGCTGTTATAAATCCCGAGGGCTGTCACATGGAAGAGGACTTAGAAGTCACTTTCTTTTGTTTCAAAGATGCAAACAAGGTCTTTTTGGTATAAGATATAAGGAAGCCGATTGCTGTTCCCATAAGGCTAATCTTCCTAAACATATCCTATATAATAAAGCCCTAATATGCAAATCGACCAAACGGCGGAACGACCTGTCGCTGTGAACCGCACTGACCACCAGGGGGCAAACGCTCGACGCAGGAGCTGCCCCCTGGTGGTCAGTGCGCTCCCACAGTTGGAGCACGGCTCAGCCAGAAGCCGGGCTCACGGCTGGCGAGTGAAGTCGTGGTGGTGGGAGCCGCTTCCACCTCCGCAGCAGCGCTGAGGAGCGGCGAGCCACGTGCTAAGGGGCGAGCAGGCGGATGGTTAGGAGAGAGGGATCCCGTATTATGAGAGGGCACAGGCCGGCCTGAGGGATTTCCCCCACCCACCCACCCCCTGCATAAATTTCATGCATCAGGCTTCTAGTTAGACATAAGTTGTTATATCAGAGGAGATGAGACCATAAAATAATGTTTAAAACCTCATATTTTTTATTTTGTTGTTAATCCTCACCCACGAATATTTTTCCATTGATTTTTTTTTTTTTTTAGAGAGAGGGGAAGGGAGGTGCAGAGAGAGAGAAACACAAATGTGAGAGAGACACACTGGTTGGTTGCCTCCTGCACGTGCCCAATGAGGGCCAGGGATTAAGAATCGAACCCAGACCCTTCAGTCCACAGGCCTATGCTCTATCCACTGAGCCAAACCAGCTAGGGCAAAACCTCATATTTATAACAGTTCAAACTGTTTATATTATTTCATACACATTCCCTGTTCCAATTCTCACAGTGACCTCAGGATCCAGGGATCCGCGACTCCTATACGGCTGAGGAGGCCAAGGCTCAGGCAGGTCCCCTAACTTCTCTGGGGTCTCCACCTCAGAACAGGGCTCAAACGAGGTCTCCTACCTCGAGCGTTTTCTTTAAAATCCTCCTCAGGTGACCTTTCCATGAGCCACGCTGAAAGGCCCACAATGGGTTCAAGAGGCTGAGCAGGCGCTTCAGCCAGGAGCCCCTGCCCGCCCCCTGCCAGGCGCTGGACCGGGTGGGACCTGGATGCGGGAGGCCATGCTGTGCTGCCTTAGGTCCACATCCGGGCCCCGTGTGGGGAGAGGCGTGGTCTGCTGGCGATGGCCAGAGTTTACCTGTTGAGACCACCTGAGGGGGACTGACAGTCATTACAGCTGCGCCTGGGGTTCCCGGACCACCTTCCTGCTGCAGGCACAGGAGGACCGGGTGGGTCACCCGCAGCCGCTCCCGGCACGTTTATCTCATTCCCAGGAAACATCGCGGTAAATACGTTATATATGGGGCCACAGTTCACCAAAAACGAAGGTTTATTCATTCAAAGGTCATATAGCATCGTTATATGATGATCTCTGCTCTAGGGTGTTCTGAGGAGTAACAGGTTCAAGAAGGATCCAGAACAAGGTCGACATTTCTCTACCTGCCTTGGTTCACCCACAGCCCCCCCCCCAGCCACCTGCACCCCGAGGCTGCACCTCCCCCACACAGACACAGACACAGACTTGACTCTCTCCCGAGAATAACTATCACAGCGTAGATAGAAACCGCACTCCACAAGCTGCTCTGTAGACCTGAAATAGAACACGACGGTCTTTCCGGAAGGTTTTCAAGCTGCAAAGGCGCCCCCTGTTGGGATAATGGTGCAGATGCTCTTGTGAGCTGACCCTGAACCCAGACATGCCAGCCAGCTTCCCACCAGCCCCTCCTCCCCGCCCCATTCTGCCCCCTGTGGTTGGGAGGCATCGCACCCCTGGAGGGTGGAGAGCGGAGCTTGCCCACAGAGATGTAAGCCCCTCGGCATCACTGCCAGCTCCGGGGCCCCCCCCCCCGACCCTCCCCCACCCCACCCCCTGCGGGCCAGCCCCTGCTGACCGCTCACTGCGAAGCAGTGTCTCAACTCAAGGGCAGGTCCGAGCTGCTCAGGGCGACAGGCCTCTGAGCAGAGGAGCCCGGAGCACGTGGCACTTGGGGACGATGAGGTAGCGCCGGGGAAGGGCTAGAGCGCAGCCCCCAGGCCCCGGGTCTCACTGTGGACGCGAGGAGACAGCCATCTTCAAAGACTCTTACCCATTTCATTTCAAGAAAATGGAACCAACTTGTTTCTGGGAAATGGAGCGCATTCGGACATTTCTTCATTAACCCCAATTAGGGACATCAGAGGAGCAGGAGGCGCCCAGACCCACAGCCCAGAGATGCCGTGTCGCCCAAGAACCACATGAAGGGTCCCACCAACATCCCTCCAAGTTCATGGTCAGCACACGAGTGTGGTTTGGGGGTGGGGTTCTCTCCCACCCCTCCTGGCAATGATTGCTTCCCCCCCATCACTCCCCCCAAAATGGTATCTGACCTTTTTAAAAAACATACGCACACATGCACACACATCAGATCCGTGTTCCTGGAGAGCGTGGCCACCTCCTGGCCTGCGGGGCCACACGCAGCGCTGAGTCAGGACCCCTCGTGGGCCCCGCCCTGGCGCCTCCGTGCATCAGCCCTGCCGGGAAAGGCCCGAGGCCGGAAAATGCTGAAAAGGAAGCTCTAATTAAAGAAATCTGACCTTTTGTTCCTCAAATAATTCGGGAGCAAAAATATCTGCTAATCTTTTTCTGATTATATTTATGGTATTTTTCCATTTGAAAAAGCATCAGCGAAGGAAAAGGAAACAACAGAAACATTTCCACTTTCAAAGGAAGCAGAAGCCGTGTCCAAGGGGCCCGCCCAGGTCCGTCACCAGCAACCACAGCCGAAACGCCGAAGGAAGCCGGTGTGTGCCCGGGGGTGGGGGGTGGGCCTGGCCTTCCAGAGTGCCTCACCCCTTCGGCAAGAAACCACCCCAAGGGGGCAGGGGTGCGGCCCCAAGGGGGCCCAGGCGGCAAAGGCTGCTCCAAGGCCCAGGGAGACCCTCCCACCTCTACACATGCACACACGCACACACACACACACACACGCATCTCACACACACTTCACATGTATGGTCTGTCTTACTGTGTTTAAATGTTTCCACTGCAGGGGACAAGCAGAGGCTGGGGAAGAATGAAGAGAATACTTCCTTTACCGGCAGATCTCTGTGCTTTTTGAATTTTGTACTGAAAACGTCAACCTGTCCCATGTGTCCTGCGGGTGAACTGCTGTCGTCTAAGCGATCTGGGCACAACTTCCTTATCTCAGCAACTCCCCACCCTCGCTCAGAGCACACCGTGCCCGCCCCACCCACCCACCCCAGCACATACATACACACACGTCACAGGCCATGTGTAACATACACACCTCACACACCCCAGCACACACCCTACATCCCCCACACCATACACAACACACATACCACATACAACACCTCCACACACAATACGCACATGCATGTACGCGCACTCACACACGTGTGCATTTGCCAGGGAGGCGCCCTCTCCCACCCTGGCCCACAGGACACCCCCCGCAGCATTCGGAACCCAGGAGCAGGCTGGGTCCAGCTGCCCCAAAGGTCACGACCACGTCACCAGAGTTCAGACTGCGATGGCCGCTCTAAACCTCCAGGACTCAGAGCCACCACAGGCCCCTCCGCTGCCCATGGTGGCTCTTGTGAAGGGAACAGAGGCTGCCGTACTGAGGGGAGAGGGCTGGGCTGGGCTGCCCTCGTGCGGCGCTGGCCAGGCCATCAGGACGCCGGAGTGGCCAGCACCTCCCAGTTTCACACACCCTCCTTTCACACACCCCTATACACACGTGCATTTACTGCATTTGTCATTATCAAAGCAGAGCATTTGAAAAGATGCGAAACAGCACTAGTCGTCAGAAAACGTGCCTGCCCACGTGGCTCAGGGGTTGAGCGTCACCTACGAACCAGGAGGTCACAGGTCGACTCCCGGTCACGGGGACTGCGGAGCCGTGGGGACTCGGGCACCACTCGCCGGTGGGAGCCGTCTGGTCCCTGTGGGTCTGGGCACTCCCTGCTGCAGGTGAGCACACGCAGGCCGCAGCAGCCCCGGCCCTCCTGCCACACACCCAGCTCAGGTGCGACACACAGACCCGCTGCTGCCCGCCAGCGGGATGGAGTGGGGGCCAGCGGACCCCAGCCCCCCGCTGTGTCTTCCCCTTGCAGGGAGGTCACAACCGCTGGGCAGGGTTAGGAGGAAGGTCACAGCGCAGGTGGCTCCCAGTCCGAGTGGCATCCTGCCCTCTCTCCAACCACACCTGCCGATCAGCGGCTGTGCACCAGACAGACACACATTGGCCCTTGAGGGGAGCATCTGACAATGCCTGGGACATTTTGGGTTGGCACAGCTGGGGAAGGGGTGCTCCTGGCACCTAGTGGGTGGAGGCCAGGGGTGCTGATAACACCCCCAGTGCCCAGGGCAGACCCCGCCAGGAAGGACATCCGCCCAGGTGTCAGTAATGTGAGGCTGCGAAACCTGCTAAGTGCTCGACGGTGGGCGTGCTGGGCGTTACTGCTGTGCCTGCGTAAAGGGACGTTTTAGCTACACATTTAGAGCCAGGAAGCCTGCGGAAAGGGGCGCCTGTGATCATGTCCACGAGTCCGCCTGTGTGGAACGCGGGAAGCAGCAGCGGAAATGTCACAGGATGAGACCACGCGTTTTCCAGGCCCGTGCGCATTTTCATTCCAGGTGCACAGTTCTATGGCCCATCCTCTGTACCCTGTGCTGTGCGATCACGGCCCGCCCCCGGTCAGGTCTCCTTCCTCACCATTCAACCCCCTTACCCTCGCCCCCGCTCCGCCTCCCGCTCCCTGTGGTCAGCTCCACACACCTGTCTGTGTGAGTTGGGTTTGCCTGATCCCTCCACCTTTTTCACCCAGCCCTGCAGCCCCCTCTTCCGACAGCTGGTGGTGGACACCGGATTGCTTGCACCTTCCAGCTGCTGTGAAGAATGCTGCCAGGAGCATGAATGTACAGCTGTCCCTTCGAGACCCCTTTCTAGTCTTTGGAACTGCTGGGTCGCGTGGTAGTTTGCTATTTGGAGGACCCGCCACGCTGTTTCCCCAGCGGCCGCACCGCCCTCCATCCCCCCGACAGCGCACGGGCTCCAGTTCCCCCACATCCTCGCCGCTTGCTCTTTCGAATTCTTTGATAGAGGCCGTCCGAATGGGTGTGAGCTGCTCCCTCATGGTGGCTGGGTTTGCATTTCCCTAATGGCCTAACGGTTCGCAATGTTGAGCATCTTTCCGTGGGCTGAGCACCGTTTTTATATATTCTGTTCACATTCTGAGGGTGAGAACTTCGTCATGTGGCAACATCTCACCACAAGGCAGGCTGGGAGATGCAAGGTAGCCGGGCTATGCGTTAGCTCTCTGTTCTGCCTGGCAATATTACCACTGACCTAGTAGCTGAAACTTCAACATTCCCTACCTCCCAGTTTCTGTGGGTCAAGAGCGTGGGCACAGCTTACCTGGGTCCTTTGCAAGATGGCAATTGAGGGGTTGGCTGGGCTGCAGCCTCATCTGAGGCTCAACTGGGGATGGAGCTGCTTCCAAACTCACTCTGGTGGTGGGCAGGACTCTGGTCCTTGCAGTTATCGATGGATGCTCCGGTTTCTTGCGGCAGATCTGCCAGAAGCTTCCCCATTCTGTGGAGAGTGTCTACAGCAGTGGTTCTCCACCTTGCCTGCACATTAGAATCACCTGGGAATCTTTTTAAAATCCTGATTTCTGGGCCTCATCCTCCGGAAATTCTGTTTCTTTGTTACTAATGTTGTGGCCTCACCCCATCACAAAGAAACAGAATTTCTGGAGGATGAGGCCCAGAAATCAGGATTTTAAAAAGATTCCCAGGTGATTCTAATGTGCAACCAAGGTGGAGAACCACTGCCCATATAGCATTTGGACAGGTTCGAGCCTGGGACTAATGAGAGGGCACGATCCTCTCGTGGCAAAGCCACGTGCAAGTCCCAGCACAATTATAGCCAAAGGCTATAGCTGTAAGCTTGACCTTATGGTCCGAACCTGTGGTCCCACGTGGCTGAGTGATATGGGCTGCGGGAGCTGCAGCAAGTAAACAAAGCTTGATCAGGTGCATGTGATTGAGTAGATGTAAAACCCGCAAGAACGTTGTGACCACGCCCTTACTTTGTCTCGTGGAACCTGGCTATACAATAAAGACTCGGCGTGCAGGCTGTGGCGCTGTCTCTCCATCAGAGAGCAGAGTCCCACCCACCCAGCCCCAGCTTTATTCCCTTGTCGGTCTTTTCTAAATCCTTCACCGCCCCCCTCGCCCCTCGGGTTCACCCGTGGCCGTGGCGGCTCGGCACACCATTCCTTGGAGCCACTCCAGTTCCTTGTCACTTGGGATTTCCTCAAAGGCAACCGAAGAGAGAGACTCCAGCAAGATGGGTGCTGCCATTTTACATATATTCTTTATTGATTTCAGAGAGGACGTGTTTTTTCTTGGCAGTGGAAAAGTGCCAGGTTGAAGACCGGCTCCATCTTTTAACCTGATGGTCATGCTGTGGTTGGTGGTTTAACTTTGTTCATGGTGTTGTTGACATACAGAAGCTCTGCATTGAAGTGAAGTCAAATTTCTCAGTATTTTTCCTTTACAGTTTATGAGTCACATCATGTCAGGAAAGATCTTCCCCCTCCGAGGTGACATGAAATTCCACCCACATGCTCTCCTAAAATAACTCGTTCTTCTGGCCAGGGATCCCAGGTGGGGGGAACTTTCTCTTCACGACCAGGGTAATTTGTTTGGATAAACTATTTTGCTGCTGACTTGCTTGAAAAGCTGTTTGTTCACAATTTTGCTAATCAGTGACTTTTTAAGGAGAAGAAGTGAGATTTCAGCAAATTATTTTCACCCTTTAATATACAATTCTTGGTGTGGCTGTAAGATAAGCAATAAAATTTCAGAGAAAGCTCTTTTTCGGTGCAAAATCAGCATCGTTCACACGTAGCCAATGATTCCGTGCATCGCAGCGATTCTCGGCCTTTATCACGCAGGGCACAGCGCTCTGTGGCCTCAGGTGTTTACCCTCAGGGGTCACTCCGTTGCTGTGTGTTTACCTCCAAATAGAAAATTATGATTGTGTCAATCTGGTCCATTCACTGACAACCACCTACCTCTCAAACAGAGGACAAATTATTGGGAAATCGTGGAGAAACACATGCCCCTCTTTCCTTCAGCAAATAGTTAGGGCATCCCCTCTCTGGGCAAAGCACCCTATGCAAAGTGTGAAGCTGCTAGCAAAAAAAAAAAAATATATATATATATATATATATATATATATATATATATATATATATATATATATATATATATCTTGAAAACATTGCCACCAGCACAGGCACACCACATTTTAGCTCTATGGACTCTACTCCTGTGGTGATGATATAATACTCCAGTGATCTTCAGTCGACCAGGTAGCGCCAACACATTCCAACGTGGCCACCTGGGGCCCAGTGGCTACAGCAGAGAGTAAACAGGTGGGAGCAGAGACCGCTCTCTTGCGTATCTTTGCATCTGCAACACTGGTTGACTCTGCAATACCCATCCTTTTGCCAAGCCCAGAACTGACATCCATGACGCTTGTGCAGTAGATGCGGATCTCCGTCGATAAACGCAGGTGTGAGGGGTGGAACCCAGGACACGTCTCCATAGCTCAGCAGCTTGTCCGCCCGCCAGATCGGTCCTCTCCACCTTCCCGAGTTGCAGCGGAGTCCCAGGACCCATGCACAGGTCCTAGGTGCTGAGAGGAGGGAGGGGCCCTCTGTCCGTGCCTGCCTCTGCCCAGAGGACCCCGTGTCCCAGCCCTGCCCGAAGGAACCACATCGGCCAGGAGGCCAGCTTTTCATCGCTGGTGATAACAAGCTAGAGTTGCATCAAAACTGCAAGAGAAAAAAAATCCTTAGAAATATTTTTTAACCGTCCACAGACATTTAACAGTCTGATGCATGTAGAGTGTTTGGCGTGTTTTTAATTGCTGATGGGTCCTGGAAAAGGAAGTGCAAAGAGTGTTGTTGATATGTATAAGTCTTTAGAGAGAGCGGGTGTGAGTGCCAGTCGCCAGCAGCAGCAAGAAATCTTTGTGGGGCAAGACTGCCCCCTTGTGACCAATGTTGGCTTAACTATTTATGTGCATGCCTCTAGAACAGCGGTTCTCAACCTTCCTAATGCCGCGACCCTTTAATACAGTTCCTCATGTTGTGGTGACCCCCAATTTCATCGTTAGAAATTGAACATCATGAAAGCATAGTGCTTAATCACAAAAACAATATGTAATTATATATGTGTTTTCCGATGGTCTTAGGCGACCCCTGTGAAAGGGTCATTCAACCCCCAAAGGGGTCGCGACCCACAGGTTGAGAACCGCTGCTCTAGAACAGTGGTTCTCCACCTTGGCTGCACATCAGAATCACCTGGGAATCTTTTTAAAGTCCTGATTTCTGGGCCTCATCCTCCGGAAATTCTGTTTCTATGTTCTGTTTGTTTGTTACCACAACATTAGTAACAAACAGAATTTCCGGAGGATGAGGCCCAGAAATCAGGATTTTTTAAAGATTCCCAGGTGATTCTGATGTGCAGCCACGGTGGAGAACCACTGATCTAGAAACAGACGAGCGGCCTGCTGGCAGGAGCTGCAGGGACAGGCGGCTCCTCTACCTTGCACCCCTCACCCTCTCGCAGTCCGGGCGGGCGGGAGTGTGCAGGCAGCACCGTCCCGTGAGGGGCGCTGGGTGGAAGGCGCCGCCATCGGACTTAAGAACATGCGGCCGCTGCGTGGAGACGGCCCCTCTTCCCTCCCCGCTGTTCTTAAACGTCCCGGGACAAGTGAACTGCAGATGCCCGAGGGGGTAACGCGTCAGTTCCTTCCGGCCACAAAGCTGACCTAGATGTTTTGCAGTAACGAGAGGCTGCTGTTCAAAACACTTCCGGTGACTTTTTTTAAAATATATTTTATTGATTTCAGAAAGGAAGGGAGAGGGAGAGGGAGATAGAAACATCAGTGATGACGGAGAATCACTGATCAGCTGCCTCCCACACACCCCACCCTGGGATCAAGCCTGCATGTGCCCGACCGCAAATTGAACCGTCCCCTCCTGGTTCATAGGTCAACACTCAACCACTGAGCCACACCAGCCAGGCACCTTCCAGTGACTTCTAACACTGTGGTGAGTTTCCCCGATGGTGAGGTGTGCGCATGGGCGCTGTCCCATATGGCCCTCACTCTCGTGTTCACCAGGCAGTTACCTGACTCAGCAAGCACTTCTTCAGCCCTACTGTGTGCCCTGTCGCTGGGACCCCGTGCCCCCGCTCCCCGGCTGAGGGTGTCCCACCAGCAGCAGCATCACAGCCCCCACCCTACCCACGGACAAGATCCCCGCGGGGTTTGAATTAGAGCGAGCACCAGACTCACCTGGAGGGCGTGTTAGAACAATACCGACACCAGCATCCGCCTCCAGAAACACTGACGCAGTGGGGCCTGCAGCAGGGCTCTGAGCCTTTGAAAATCTCCCGGGCGAATCTCCCAGCTAAGTTGGGAGCCACTAAGGGGTAAAAGGGAGAAATTAGAAATCGTTCCTCATCACGTCTCCCTGAGCTATGTGAGGACGTGATGGAGCATCTGATGCTTGGAAGGTCTCTCCAGGCGCCCATGCCTCTCGGAGAGAGAGCACCGAGAAGGGCCTGGCGACGGAGGGAAGGGTGTCTGTCCTGTGGGATGGGGGCGGGGGGGGGGGTCCTGGGAGGGAGGAGGAGGAGGGGGTTGGATGGGAGAGAGAGGCAGAGAGCCCGAAAGCCTACAGGAGGCAGCCGATCAATGATTCTCTCTCCTCATTGATGTTTCTCTCTCTCTCCTTCTCCCTTCCTCTCTGAAATCAACAAATATGTACTATGTTTTAAATATGTATGGGAATAAATGGAGAAAATTCTGTATAAAACAAGAGGATGGGTGTGGGCTTATTTGCCTCCCTTCCAAGGATCCATTCAAATAAAAGCAAAGGGCCTTTAAAAGCACTGAGCCCACAACAGCAGAGAGGCGGGCGGAGCGGGGGGGGGGGGGGGGGGGGGGGGGCGGGTCGTGATATGTGGCTTCTCTGGACATGGGAGGGAGGCTGCTCTGGGCACTGCCCGCAGGTGGCACTGCCCTGCCCGCAGGGACTAATAGGGGTCACCTGAAGGCCAGACTGTGCTTCCCGGAAGGCCGAGGTCTGGGACCCTAATCTCTCCCCTGGGCCCGGAGGGCCTGTGTGACCCGGCTGCTCTGCCTCATTAAGACTCTGGCTCGGTGTGACAGGCACGTGCGGTGACTAAGAACCTAAGTCCTCACCAAAGCACCGGAGTCAGAAATAGACTTCGCTAATGAAGTTAGGTTGTAAATCCCTATTAATAACAGAAATCTATTTAAAGAGACACACAGACAGTAAGTGTTCTAACACACTGAGTTTATAAGGTGGTGGAAACGTAAAATGCCTCCACAAGTCATCTGTGGGTCGCACCCCGCATGACTTGGTGCTGGTCTCATCTCACGAGCAGGAAACGCGCGGTGAGGAATGCCAGTGCCCACGCGCCCCGAGTGGAAACGCGGGGTGAGGAACGCCAGCGCCCACGCGCCCCGAGTAACTGCAAGTCCTCTGCAGCATCGTCTCACGGGCAGCCCCAGCAAACACCAGCTCCCCGAGACCTAGAGTGGCCCCGGGGTGGTGGGGCGGGCACGGTCCTTTGTCCAGAGGAGCTGCAGTGCCAATGTGTTTAGTAGACACCAAAGCTAATTAAATACACAACCTGTTTACGTTACAGGTGACCATCTTTAGGCACCTGCCTGGAGACACAGGGAGATGCTCAAATTTTGCAGCTCAGCTCCGTAGAAACTCATCGAACGCAGACCTTGCCCTATGGCTGAGGATAAAGGACAGACAAACAGCCAGCTCTCCTGAGAGGACCAACAGCACTTTGGGGACCTGGGGAGAGTGACAACCACTCCCCCACCCCACTCCACGCCCAGAGGGGTTTCTGTGTCACTGACCCACACCGGATGGTAACACGAACAAGAGACAACTTGTCCTGTGTCAAGGCCTTGAGGTCAGATAGCGTGAGAAGTAGACAGGGTCTATTACATAGGCCATGAAAGGCCAGGTTAGACTTTAACAGTTTTATTGAGTTACTAGAGGCCTGATGCACGAAATTTGTGCAGGGGGGGGGGGGCGGGGGGGGGAGTGGAAGGGGTCCCTCAGCCTGGCCTGCGCCCTCTCACAGTCTGAGATTCCTCACTCCTAACCGCCTGCCTGCTCGCTCCCCGCCACTGCTGGTCTGTGGGAGGCAACCAGCAAGGCAATTGGGTGGGGAGGACCTGGTGGGGAGGACCCTGGGGCTGCAGGCTGGGAGCAGCTCCTGCATTGAGCATCTGCCCCCTGGTGGCCAGTGCACATCATAGCGACTGGTCGTTGCACCAGTCATTCCACCATTTGGTTGATTTGCATATTAGGCTTTTATTATATAGGATAATTCACACACTAAAAAAAAAATTGGACCTACTTTAAGTGTATAGTTCAGTGGGTTTTGATAAATGCATATATACTCTACTGGCCTACACCCAGCCCACCCAGTCCAGTTTTAGAACACTGACTTCCATCACCCCAATTCCCTTTATGCCCCTTTGCATCCAGTCCAGATACCCACCCACCTCAGGCAGCCACTGTCTGCTACCTGCCTCTGTGGTTTTCTCGAATTTAATACAAACAGGCCATACAGTGTATAGTCTTCCATGCTTGGTGTCTCTCGCTCAGATGATACTTTCTCGATGCATCGATGTGGTTGCACGCATCAACAGTCCGTTCTCTCTCTGTTGCTCTGGCGTGTTGCATTGTGTGGATGTGAGGTTTTGCTTCTTCGTGCCCCCGTCAATGGACATTGGGTTGGTTCCCCTTTTGGGCTGTTGTGACTAAAGCTGCTGGGAGCATCCATGTGCTCATCTTTTTGTGGACATGTGTTTTCACTTCTCCTGGGTAGATCCCTAGGCGTGAAATTGTGGGTCAATGGTAAGTTTAACGGTTATGGCACATTTATGTTTAACTCTACAGAAGAAACTACAGAACGGTTTTTCCAACTATTCGACACTCCCACCAGCAGTCCTTGAGCATCCCCATTGCTCCCCGTTCTTACCAGCGCATGGTATTTTGATGCGGTTTCATGTTGGCTGTAGCACCAGGTTTGTAGTAGCTTCTCACTTGTGGCCTTAACTTGCATTTCCTGAGGACCACTGACTGGAGCATCTTTTCGTGGGTTTAGTGACCACTCATATGTCTTCTTTTGTGAAGTGTCATTTCATCTGTCCATTTTTATTGAGTTATTTTTTGTGATTTTTGAGTTAGAAGAGTCTGTCATATAATTCACTGAATTACCTTGGCACCTTTGCTAAACATGAACTGACCAAAGGTGTATCATTTCAGACTTTCTCTTCTGTTCCTTTGATCTATATGTTTATCTTTATGCTGATCCCATGATTTCTAATAACCAGAGGTTTCTAGTTAATCTTGAAATCAGGTCATAAGGCCTCCAACTTTGTTCTTGTTTTTCACAATTGTTTTGATTATTCTTTGCTCCGGCCGACGTGGCTCAGTGGTTAAGCATAGACCTATGAACCAGGAGGTCACAGATCTATTCTCCATCAGGGCACATGCCCAGGTTGCGGGCTCCATCCCCAGTGTGGGACGTGCAGGAGGCAACCGACCAATGGTTCTCTCTCATCATTGACGTTTCTATCTCTCCCTCCCCCTCCCTTCCCTTCTGAAATCAATAAAGATATATTAAAACATGAATAAATAAATAAATTTTAGGATCAGCTTATAGAATATGTTCACTCTTGAACTCATCACCGTGGCCCAAAGAATTTGACTGGTCAGGATGGGCCCCGCCCAAGCCCACAGCTGGGAATTTCTGAGTCCTGTTAGAAAGGGGGAAGGGCTGAGTGGAGGCTGAGGAGGCCTGTCCCAGGGCACAAGAGGGAAATGGCCTCATGCCAGTCTTCAGTACCAGGTCAGAAGCCCCGGTCAGCTCTGGCCTAAATCACAGACCTTCCTTCCCTCCCGGTCTGGAGGCTGGAAGTCCGTGATCAGCGTGTGAGTGGGGGCTCTCTCCTTGGCTTGTGGACAGCCACCCTCCCTGTGCCCTCACACGTACCGTTCTCTGTGCACATGCGTGGAAGAGGGCTCCGGTGTCTCCTCTTCTTATAAGGACACAGTCCTAAGGGATTCGGGCCCCTGAATTTCACCTTGATTATCCTTAAAAGCCCAGGCCCCAAATACAGCCACATGGAGAGTTAGGGCTTCCATGTGTGAATGGGGGGTGGGGGTGTTAAGTTCACGCCTAAAGGAGCCAGGCCAAAAGACGCTTCGAGAGTTTAAGAAATGTTATTACATCCTCTCTCAGTGGGCTGAGACCAGTACAGCGGGGTCAGTCCCAGGGGGGTGGTTAGGGTCTCTGATAGAGGGTGGAAGTATGCAATAGGGTCAGGGTGTGGGTGCGCCAGTCGGTCCAGGGAGTCAAGGGATGGGAGAGTGCACAGGCCAGTCAGGCGGAGGGAGTCCTCATCTTGCTTCTGAAGGCGCCGGCCATCTGCCCAAGCCCTAGGGAAAGGGCGCCCCCCAGGCGCGTCTTTGTCTGGAGACCCGCAAACCAAGTGCAGTCGATCTCATTGTTCAGGTAGTTCAAGGTCTCCCGGAATCAGCGAGTGCTGCACCACTGCTCCTGGGGAAGAATGAACACAGATGTAAGGAATACACATCGCACACGGGTTACAGCCTGCAATCCTACAACCAACTCACCCCAGCAGAGTCTACTTTCTTTCCTTTTTTTAAAAGACTTTATAACTGATTTTGAGAGAGAGAGAGAGAGAGAGAGAGAGAGAGAGAGAGAGAGAGAGAGAGAGAGAGAGAGAAACATGGATGTGAGAGCAATACATGGATCAGCTGCCTCCTGCACAGCCCCTTACCGGGGATCGAGCCCACAACCCAGGATGTGCCCTGACCAGGAATTGAACCAGCAACCTTTTGGTGCATGAGAAGACGCCCAACCAACTGACCCACACTGGCCAGGGCCAGATTCTATTTTCTTTATTTTACAAAAGAGAAAACGAGGCTCAGACCTGTTACATGACTTACCTGAGGCCATCCCGTTAACCGGGGTCAGAGGTGGGGTTCCCCCCAGTCCAAGTGGCCCCAGGGCCGTGCTTCTCGCTCTGCACTGCACAGCCCGCTCCTGGCTCTAATTCCTACTCAGGGGGAAACTGGTGATAACCCTGAACTGCTGTGGCCAAAATTCTACTTCCTGTTCCCGCACCTGCCGACTTCCGGCTCCAGAGAATTCCCCCCCTTGCGGGGTGCACCTGCAGGCAGGTCTCCCATCTCCTCTCCCCAGAGGTGTCTGCCCCGCCTGAGTTCTGCATATCTGGGCGAGCATCACCGGCCCCGCAGGTCTCCCCCGGAGGTGGTGTCCGCTCAGAGCGCTCCGGTCTGGGTCCGGGTAAGATGTCCCAGGTGCTCAGCTCCACGTGCTTTAGGTGAGAGCAGCTGGGGGTGCAGCTGAGTTTTGAAGAAAGGGGGCGATACAGGGGAAGATAAGTCAGAGGCAGGCCAGGCAGGAGCCCAGACGGGAGCAGGTATCTGGAGTTCCCCTGATGAACCGACAGGACGCGCAGGAGCCCCGGCTCAGGCGGCGCGTGCCCTTCGAAGCCGGGGAGAGGGAGTGGGAAGGGAAACGGAGGCCCCAGGCCAATGAAAGGCGGAGGTGGCGATAAAATGAGCCGGTTTGACTCCGTGGATCCGAAGGGTCCTGGGTTTGATTCCGGTCTAGGACACACACCTCGGTTGCAGGATCCTTCTGCACGAGCCCGTGCGGAAGGCAATCAATTGATGTGTTTCTCTCACATTGAAGTTTCTCTGTCTTTCCCTCTCTCTTCCGCTCTCTAAAAGTCAATGGAAAAATATCCTCGGGTGAGGATTTAAAAATAATAATAAAATGAGCCTTTGCTTACCCGAGACCCAATTCTCTCCAAGAGGCTTGTCTGAGACAAGGCGGCCGAGCATTTAGGAGGAGCTGGACGGCGAGCTCGGACAGTGAGCTCACGGGACCACCTCGGTGTGCGCGTCCTGTGCAGGGCGGGCGGGGCGTCGGGGGCCTCTGCGCAGGCCCAGCATCTCTGCAAGTTGGTGGCATCCTGGAATCACAGAGAGAAACCCAACCTCTCCGGGGACAAGCCCAGAAGCCAGCCACACCCAGCCTGGCCGCGGGTTTGTCTTGGCTGAGCCGCAGACGCTTCCAGAGGGCAGAGGGCAGAGGGCAGAGGGCAGAGGGCCAGGATGGCATCGCAGCTTCAGGAAGCTTTAGGACTGAAAGGAGGTGGGAATTCTAGAACCAGGGAGGGTCACAGCACGTCCGCTGATGGACTATAGAATCTTAGGGGGAGAAACGGGATGACTGTCAGAACTCTAAGCAGATTAGTCCAAACGCAGAAACGCTTTGGGGGTTCTACATAACATTTAAACGTTTTCGACAGAACGAACTTCATCTCTTTTTTTTTTTAAACATATTTTATTGATTTTTTACAGAGAGGAAGGGAGAGAGATAGAGAGTTAGAAACATCGATGAGAGAGAAACATCGATCAGCTGCCTCCTGCACATCTCCCACTGGGGATATGCCCGCAACCCAGGTACATGCCCTTGACCGGAATCGAACCCGGGACCCTTCAGTCCACAGGCCGACGCTCTATCCACCGAGCCAAACCAGTTTCGGCCGAACTTCATCTCTTAAAGGCCCCAGCATTTCTGAGAACTTGCAGTAACAACAGCGCGTCCTACCCTTTGCTCTGGCGCCTTTCAAGTTCGCTGAGGCCCGAGGACTCCATTTCCTTTGAAATACATACACTTGGAGCTATTTTGGTATCGTTCATGTGTAATATCGGGTTTACAATGCACAGACATGAATATATGAGCGATCTCACATTTTAATATTAATAGATGGAGCAGGCGGCCAAGTTATTACCGTGTGGTCGAAAGCCAGCGCTCCAGCCGTTAGAGGGCCCGCCCGGAATTTCTGAGTCATCGCCAGCAGCTCCGCAGTCTGGCAGCCACATGGCGGCTCAAGACGCAGGTGGTTTTGCCATAAACATCAAAGGCCCACGCTTGACCCCGTGGAGACCCCGCCGGGTCCAGCCGTGAGAAGGCCTTGGAGGTGCCCGGAGCCCTGCCTGGCCCAGGACCACCTCGGTGTGCGCGTCCTGTGCAGGGCGGGCGGGGCGTCGGGGGCCTCTGCGCAGGCCCAGCATCTCTGCAAGTTGGTGGCATCCTGGAATCACAGAGAGAAACCCAACCTCTCCGGGGACAAGCCCAGAAGCCAGCCACACCCAGCCTGGCCGCGGGTTTGTCTTGGCTGAGCCGGCTGGCACCCAGTGTTGGCTGTGGGGTTTGTGCGGCCGGGCCTTGCGGGCCGAGGTGCCCTGGGATGGGTGCCCTGGCACCGGCAGCTGCTGGCGAGGCCTCACCAGGCTCGGTCGGAGGAGCTATTCCCAGAAGACGGGCTTCCAAATCCCGTTTTGCCATCCAGAGCCCAGCCCCGAGGCCAGTGCTATTTCAGTGTCTTCTCTCAGCCCCCGCAGATTCCCAGCTGCCATGTCGGAGCATGGCCGCACGCCCCGCATGTTCCTCCCAGCAGGCCTGGAGTCAGGCGCCCCCCTTTGCTCTGCCCAGCCTGTGCCCACGCGTTCGGTTGGCAGACCTGGACTCAGGGAGGGGATGAGTGTCAGGACAGGCAGGCCCGGGCCGGAGTTCAGCCTCCACAGAAGCCTGTGATGGGCCTCGCGGCCGCCCTTGGAAACACCACATATCAACAGCCTGGCCCCATGTCAGCGTGGCCTGGCCACAGGCTGCCGGTCACCCCCAGGTCCACCGGCTGTGACGGGGGATGCAGAGCTGCTGCGGCCTGGAATCTGGTCTTCTGGACCCTCCCTCCCTGCAGGGCTGAGCCCACTCTCCCAGGTGGTTCCGGCCATGAGGCCTGGAAGCCGCACTGCAGCCCCGGCCGGGCAGGAAGAGCAGAGCGTGGTGCGGCACTGCCAGGGTCCAACCTGCCCTACTCGATCACCGTGGCCTTGGTGTCGTGGTTTGTAAAATAGGCTCTTTCCAGGCCTCTGTCAAGAATAACAGGAGCAAAACTGTTAGACAGTTGGCTTTTGTGTGTTGCGTAACTTGGCTGCATACCAAACTAATTTTTACAAGTTTGTGTCCTAAACCTCAAATCATGTAATAATTTGCCTGTTTGTTTGCTGCAAAGCTATACTATGAACTAAAAAAAAAATCATTTTATTTTTTAAATATATATTTTTATTGATTTCAGAGAGGAAAGGAGAGGGAGAGGGAGAGAGAAACATCAATGATGAGAATCATTCATTGATCAGCTGCCTCCTGCACTGGGGATCGAGCCAGCAACCCGGGCATGTGCTCTGACCAGGAATCAACCCATGACCTCCTGGTTCATAGGTCGATGCTCAACCACTGAGCCACCCCAGCCAGGTTGTTCCCTTTTGCTCCTCTGCAACCGTGAGAAATGCCTGGGCAGACCTGCTGAGGGAACAATGACACGTGGAAGAAAGCCAAATCATGCCAGGCCATCCTGGAACAGCCAGACCACGGCCAGGACACATCAGACATGTGCCTGTAGATGCAGAGCCAGAGCAGTTGCACACGGCACACACTAGCAGGGACACCCACCCACCGGCACCATGAGAATGGATGGTGGTTGCTTTAAGCCTCCAAAGTCAAATGCGGGCATTAGGCGGAAACAGCTGATGGGCAAGATAGGTCATTGTTTGTTCTTATCTGCTGGATACTTTGGCCTTAAAATTCAATATATCTAGACTTTTATGTCTTCATTCTCACAACTGATGTCACCTTCGGGCTCTACAAACACATCTGTAAATGGATGCACACTGTTTCTGCAACAAGGAAAACACTTCCATTTCTACCAGGATGTATTCATACATGGGCTAAACACAAAACTTTGGCACTTCACTACTGGAAGGAAACCAAGCTTACTCAAGGAGTGAGCAAACAGTCTCTCCCACCCCACCTCCAACCACTACCAACGACAGTAAATAAACTGACTCTAGAAGGTATAAATGGGTAGGAGGTATAAAGCTATCCATATATATATAAAAGCTTAAGCGACCGGCCGACCGGTAGCTATGATGCACACTGACCACCAGGGGGCAGATGCTCAACATATAGGCATGGAAACATGGAACAGACTGATGAATCTCAGAGGGAAGAGGGAAGCGGGGAGGGCGGGAAGAGATTAACTAAAGATCTTATATGCATGTACGGATTCACACACCAGTGGGGTCCCTCGGCCTGGCCTGTGGGGATCAGGCCAAAACCAGCAGTCCGACATCCCCCAACGGGTCCCGGATTGCGAGAGGGCGCAGGCCAGGCTGAGGGACCCCACCGGTGCACGGGCCTCAAGTATATAATATAAATGATTCAATACCTAAAAAGGAAGAAAAAGAGTAAGAAACATTTCTAAACTCCATTTTAAAACTTATTTTCACTAATGCACTTGAGTTTGTGATATGGCTACTAGGAGTTCGTGACTCAAGTCACATTCTAATGAGAACACCCCATCAGTGCTGATTATACCAACACAGTTGACCTTGCACAAGAGCCCTAAGAAAGTGGGTGAAGAGGCTGCCTGGCAAGTATTACTGAAGTGATGAAATAAATGCAACTGTCTTACTGTTTCATTTTGAGCAAATATATAACTTTGTTACCTTACCAATTTTTACCCAAAGAACAAAAAATAAACCAAAACTGTAGAACTCATAAAATTTCCTATGAAAAACTTCCCATATATTAGGAATCACCAACAGACCATCAACTTTCAGATATCACAGAGAATTTCTGCACCAAATTAACTATACTTTGCCATATTAATACAACCTGTGGCTTTTAAAAAACAACTAAATTACCTCAAAACGCTCAAATAAAACAATACTCCCACTTAGTGGATAAAAAAAACCAACTGGCTTATTTCAGCCGTGAACAGCACCACCACAAAAAAACAACTATAACTACAATGAATTTAAAATAAGTTTATTCTGTTTTTAATACCCTCAAAATACTTCTTGGAAAAAAAAGGAACCTATGAAACAGTGCTGCTGCTGCCCCCCAAGGAATGGACAGGTGACACAGGTGACAAAACTATCTGGAATCACGTGTAAATGTTACTCTGAATCTCATTTGTCATCACCAATTTCTTCAGTATCTCTGTGCTCTGGGGAATATTCTGAAAGGAGAGAATAAAGATGTTACACAGTGAGGCTGAGAATTCAGTTAGAAGCAACATGCAACCCCAATCCCTGCACCGGCGCCCAACTGGAAAGGGCGCTGCCATTCACCTCCTTTCAAACAAAAGGCAAGTGAGTCACACATCTAAGGGTCTCCTCCTGTCACTCAAAACTCAGAGGAATCCCTGACCTCCGCAGGCCGCCTAAAGCCCTTACGCAGACACGACGCTCTAGCTTGGCCCACCTCCCCCCATGAGCTGACTTCCCTCTGCAGCCCAATACCTCGCTGACACCATGACCCTCAATGCTCCCTGAGCTTGCCCACTCTGGGCTCACACTGCTGCCCTGTGTGCTAGGACTCACTCCCCTTTCAAATCCAGCTGAAGTGCCACATCCCTGGTGCAGCCTCTCCTAATGACCTACTCTTCCCCTTGCCTGGCACACATAATGCCCACTGTTGGCCTGGCATGAAATACCTAAGAAACCAAAGGCCCTACTGGGGTGTACCACCTAGCACTGTGGGGTCCTCACAGTAGGCACTCAAGAAAATCCAGTATGTGGACCAAGTAGCACTTTTAAATCAAAGAGATTATGAATTCGGGATGACTATATATACCAATTTTATGAATTCGGGGTGACGATATGTGGTCACTAAGAAATTACCTTCAAAACAGCCACCTGGCTCACCCTCCCTCCCACAAATCTTTATCTTTAATGCAGAACTAAAAAGGTTTAACAAGTTATTTAAATTTCCTTTTCAGCCCTAGCTGGTTTGGCTCAGTGGATAGAGTGTCGGCCTGCGGACTGAAGGGTCCCAGGTTCGATTCCAGCCAAGGGCACATGCCTGGGTTGCAGGCTCAATCCCCAGTGGGGGGTGTGCAGGAGGCAGCCAATCAATGATTCTCTCTCATCATTGATGTTTCTATCTCTCTATTCCTCTCCCTTCCTCTCTAAAATCAATTTAAAAAATATTTAAAAATAAATAAATTTCTTTTTCAAAGAATATTTTAAAACCTAAAAGTTGACCTAAACACTGCATGACACATGATTTACAGAACAAGTCCAAAGTTCTGGAGTGCCTGTGCGCTGAGCACCATACCACAATACAGACAGAACAGCCCAGCCCGGGAAGAGCCAATCAGTTCACCAAGAAGCACACGAAACTGTGAGCACACACTCCGAAAGAGGTGCCATATATAAGGTAGCTCAATTTGTCAGAAAGAGTGCCCATTCCTCTAACGGATCTGGAAGACGCAGTGGTCCCTCAGTATCTGCAGGGGATTGGTTCCAGGACCTCCCAGGCCACCATGTTCACGTCCCTGACATGAAATGGAGAATAACGCAAAAAGTCGGCCCTGCCATCCGCGGAAACGGAACACTGACAGTGCCTCAATTATACTTGAGCCTTAGTTTTACTCTTATTAATTCAACAAATGGTTATTGAGGGCCATCTTCTACATGCCATGCTTGTGACAAACTGGGAACACCAAAATGAAAAAACATGGCCTGTTTCCACACAAAAAATGGATGCACTAGGAAGCAAACTAATGATGAGACCTGTGAGATGAGCTAACACCAACACACCAGAAATGCTGCCTTAACACGAATGGCCATTCTGAACAAAACAGGGCTGTGGAACAATGTTATTATACCCCCATCCCTTTAAGGAAGCTGTTTTCAAATTGGGAGTCCATGGATTCTCAGCAAATCTCCTAGGAAGAGGAGGGGAGTTCCTAAACTACCTGAAATTGCAGGCAGGACTCTGTGTGTATACGTTCCATAGGTATTTTTCTGGGGAAGAGCCCACAGGTGTGTATACAAACTGAAAGCAGGGAACAGGTTTACCTCATCTTCACACATCTAGTCCCACAAAAATTTCGGTGAATAAATGTTATAATTTGATACATATGCCTCCTTAAAAACTACCGCCTTCCAAATTAATTCAGTCTAAATTAATCAAATGCCTTCTCAAAATTTAACAACCTTCCAAATTAATTAAGAAACTTCTCGAATAGTAAAACCATCTTTCTACACAGCCACCTGGGATTTAAACGCCTGGCACTGATCTATCACACACGAACAAGACACTCAAGTTACAGGGGGATATCTACAAGAGAAGCTGCCAATCAAATTCCAACCGCCAGGTTAGGAAGCTTTGAGAAAAAAGGATCTCAAAGTGCTACTTAAGTTATGAGTTGACACCACACATTTATGTTTGTTATTATGCCTGTTCATGATGGTAAGTCAGCTATTAAAGTCAATGAGTTAAATAAAGTCTTACCTTAACCAAACCTTTCAAGCTTCTGGAAGAAAGCACAGGCTTAAAAGCCTCAGCTGTAATGAGGTCTAATTTCATCACGTCAGTATAACACAAGTACAGAATGGCAGGGATTTTCCATACTTGACAGTAGCTCAGAACTGAATAATCAAGAAAGGAAAAACACTTAAGTTTCCTATTATAGTATTTTTAAATTAAACATCTCTAAATAAAGCCTTTAAAAATAGTTGTTTCTGTTGCCTCTTTTAATCAAAGCATTTACTGCCATTTTGAACTAATTATAATGCATATTTTTTCCAAAGCCAATTATTTTCCGAAGTATTCTCCTGCTTCTGCATATATTGATTTTTTAAATTTAATTTTTAGTTACAGTTTACATTCAATAGTATTTTGTGCCGAAACCGGTTTGGCTCAGTGGATAGAGCGTCGGCCTGCAGACTGAGAGGTCCCAGGTTCGATTCCGGTCAAGGGCATGTACCTGGGTTGCGGGCACATCCCCAGTAGGAGATGTGCAGGAGGCAGCTGATCGATGTTTCTCTCTCATCGATGTTTCTAACTCTCTATCTCTCGCCCTTCCTCTCTGTAAAAGATCAATAAAATATATTTTTTTAAAAAATAGTATTTTGTATTAGTTTCAGGTGCACAGATAGGCGAATATTGTTTATTTGCATTTCCTGAACATACTGCTGAAACACATTTTAAGTAGCTACAAGATTAAAATTTTGCTGACTATCCTAAACAAAGTAAATTAAATGTAAACAATAAATATATGAAGCATAGCCCTAACCGGTTTGGCTCATGGACAGCGCGTCGGCCTACAGACTGAAGTGTCCCAGGTTCGATTCCAGTCAAGGGCATGTACCTTGGTTGCGGGCACATTCCCAGTGGGGAGTGTGCAGGAGGCAGCTGACCGATGTTTCTCTCTCATCGATGTTTCTAACTCTCTATCCCTCTCCCTTCCTCTCTGTAAAAAATCAATAAAATCTATTTTTAAATATATATATATATATATATATATATATATATGAAGCATAAAACTTTGGGCCATTTATTCTAATAAACTTAACATTTAGAGGAAAGAAAACCCTTTTATTAACTAGAGGCCTGGTGCACGAATTCGTGCATGGGTGGGGTCCCTTGGCCTGGCCAGCAATCGAGACCTATTGGGGGACCGGGCAGCAAGGGGCTCCTGCCAGTTGGGGGGGCCCGGCCAGCGGGTGAGGCCGCGAGCGGTTGGCCAGCCAGCCAGCCCCAACCCGAATCGGGTTGGAGAGGCAATTGGGGGTGGGGCTAGCCAGGGGGAGGGGCCACAGGAGGTTAGTGTGGGGGCCAATCGGGGCCGGATCAGGCTAGTTGGCAGCCCCAGTACGCGTCATAGCAAATTAGCCTTTTATTATATAGGATAACAACTAACTGTATATAGTAACATTTACTACTGAAAAGTGACAATCTAATTTTGACATAGTAGTAACAGGAACAAAAATATTAAAATTATCAAGATTCAATATTTGAAACTATTATTTTGATAATTAAAACACACTTTACCAACTTTTCATATACCAACAATTTATATCTAACATTGGCTCACATGAGTTACCAAAGACCAAGAAACAGAGCAGCTCTGAAAGGCAACAGTTAAGAACTCGGAGCTGTTCTCATGTAACTGTGTGTAGAAAATTTTAAAACTCAAACCAAACAGGATGTACTGGCAACTAAAGATACTGAGGTTAAACAGCAATGCATTATTAATCATCATTAACAAACTACCTCAGAAAGATCTCACACTCAAAGGAATTACTACCAATAAAGCAATACCAAGATGTAACATAAAGGTTACGAACTTTAATACCACCTGCTGCAGGGAGGTCGTGTACGATGTTGGGTTGTTCCAGCAGTGAGCAGCATGGAGGCTCTTTGGAATTCTGTGTTTTTAGGGCTTTCAGGAAAGGAGAATGAAGGCTGCTGGTAGATTCTGAAGTCTTATAGTCAGTAACGTGTCGACAGGTGAGAATAGTTACTTGCATATTCTTCTTTGGACAAGAGCCAAAAACCTAACACACAATGGATTTCAAATTAATTATTTGAAAATCAAAATAGTATTTCAAAATACTATTGAATATGTGTGTGGGTGTGGGTGTATATGTAAATGTATATGTATGTGTATATGTAAATGTATGTGTATGTGTATGTGTATATGTATATGTATATGTATGTGTATGTGTATATGTATATACATATATATATAAAACTTTGTTACAGAATAGAAACATTTCCCCAGGTCTTTATCTACCACCACTCACAGTAATGCCAGGCCTTGCAGGAGTAGAAGTGTCCATGGAAAAACAGAACACACACTTTCCTTCCCCTCACCTAGATTTGACCTTGGTTTGTCACTTTCTAGTTAAGTGACCTTCAAGTCACTTTCCTCACCTGTGAACTAGGACAGCACTACTACCTAAGGAAATGAAGTCAGGAACAAAGATGCCAGAGCAGCCATTCCGACAGTCAGAACATCGTACAGAGTAAACGAGTCGCCCTATCGGCAGTCACTTCACTCCCGCTCCTACCCACCCATGAAGCCAGCAAATGAGTCTTCTTAAAAATCACTTTTAAGTGAATGTAAAAGAATTTTAAGTAGTCCCCCCTTATCCGTAGTTTTGCTTTTGGATTTTGCTTTCCATGGTTTTGGTTACCCGTGATCAACCACATTCTGAAAATATTAAATGGAAAGTTACAGAAATAGGAGAACCAAGATGGCGGCATAGGTTAACGCCGGAGTTTGCTGCTTTGAACAACTACTTCAAAAGTGAAACCAAAAAACGGAAGGGACATCACCCAGAACCACAGGAACGCTGGCTGAGTGGAAGTCCTACAACTAGGAGGAAAGAGAAACGCATACAGACACTCAGAGGAGGCGCAGTGCTGAAGTCAAATTCTGAGGTGCGGAGTGCGCGGAGCGGGCTGGCGGCGGAGGGCGCGGTTGGCGTTTTCAATTGGGAGGGAGTCGCAGACTCTGAGCTCCAGATCCGGGCGAGTCTTTAGGGACCCAGACTCAAACGGGAGAAGTGGGACTGTCTGGCTTCGGTCAGAGCGAGTGCAGCTTTCTCTCCCAGCTTTGCAGCGGGTGCTGGGACTCAGAGAGGCAGAGCCCCTGGGGACAGGACTGAGAGCCGCCATAACTGCTCTCTCCGGCCCACCCTGTTGATCCTGTGCGACCCGCCCCGCCCAAGCCCTGCACAGAGGCATTTGCCAGATAGCCTCAGGCAAAGGCATTTGCCGGATAGCCTCAGGCAAAGGCTAGATTAGCACCTCCCTAGGACAGAAGTTCTCTCACTGCTGACACAGCTGATTCTCATAGCCACTTGGCCTGGAGGTCAAACCCTCCCTGGAATTAGCTACAACAATCAAGATTTATCTATAAGACTGCGAACAAAGACCACTAGGGGGTGCACCAAGGAAGCATAACAAAATGCGGAGACAAAGAAACAGGACAAAATTGTCAATGGAAGAAATAGAGTTCAGAACCACACTTTTAAGGTCTCTCAAGAACTGTTTAGAAGCTGCCGATAAACTTAATGAGATCTACACGAAAACTAATAAGACCCTCGATCTTATATTGGGGAACCAACTAGAAATTAAGCACACACGGACTGAAATAACGAATATTATACAGACGCCCGACAGCAGACCAGAGGAGCGCAAGAATCAAGTCAATGATTTGAAATGCGAGGAAGCAAAAAACATCCAACCGGAAAAGCAAAATGAAAAAAGAATCCAAAAATGCGAGGATAGTGTAAGGAGCCTCTGGGACAGCTTCAAGCGTACCAACATCAGAATTATAGGGGTGCCAGAAGATGAGAGAGAGCAAGATATTGAAAACCTATTTGAAGAAATAATGACAGAAAACTTCCCCCACCTGGTGAAAGAAATGGACTTACAGGTCCAAGAAGCGCGGAGAACCCCAAACAAAAGGAATCCAAAGAGGACCACACCAAGACACATCATAATTAAAATGCCAAGAGCAAAAGATAAAGAGAGAATCTTAAAAACAGCAAGAGAAAGAAACTCAGTTACCTACAAGGGAATACCCATACAACTGTCAGCTGATTTCTCAACAGAAACTTTGCAGGCCAGAAGGGAATGGCAAGAAATATTCAAAGTGATGAATACCAAGAACCTACAACCAAGATTACTTTATCCAGCAAAGCTATCATTCAGAATTGAAGGTCAGATAAAGAGCTTCACAGATAAGGAAAAGCTAAAGGAGTTCATCACCACCAAACCAGGATTATATGAAATGCTGAAAGGTATCCTTTAAGAAGAGGAAGAGGAAGAAAAAGGTAAAGAAATTATGAACAACAAATATGCATCTATCAACAAGTGAATCTAAGAATCAAGTGAATAAATAATCTGATGAACAGAATGAACTGTTGATTATAATAGAATCAGGGACATAGAAAGGGAATGGACTGACTATTCTTGGGGGGGAAAGGGGTGTGGGAGATGTGGGAAGAGACTGGACAAAAATCGTGCACCTATGGATGAGGACAGTGGGTGGAGAGTGAGGGCGGAGGGTGGGGCGGGAACTGGGAGGAGGGGAGTTATGGGGGGAAAAAAAAAGGAACAAATGTAATAATCTGAACAATAAAGATTTAATTAAAAAAAAAAAAAAGAAAGAAAGTTACAGAAATAAACAATTTACAAGTTTTAAATTAGGTGCGTTCTGAGTAGCATGATGAAACCCCATGCCATCCCACTCCATCCAGCCTGGAACGTGAATCACTGCCTTGTCGTCTCACACTGTGTACACTACACCTGTCACTTAGCAGCCATCGCATTATCAGATCGTCTACTGAGGTATGGCTGTGCTTGTGTTCAATTACTGTCTCAATCACTCTGCTTTATTACTAGTTGTTAACCTCTCACTGTGCCTAATTTATAAACTTTATCATAGGTGTATATGTATAGGAAAAAACATAGTGCATATAGGGCTTGGTACTATCTGCAGTTTCAGGCATCCATGGGGTCTGGAAACATCCCCTGCAGGTAAGGGGAGGACTATGATATAGCACAATGTAGGCGAGTTTCAATCGCTCTAACCTCCATGTCCTTCTACATTTGTGTCTGATGGATTTCCACGAATTCTTTCAGCTTTTATCTATGATAATATAAACAAAGAAAGCAGCAATTTTTTACAGAAAAAAGATTTTAGGTCACAGAACCTTGTTTGAAAATATTTTATGAGCCAAAACCGGTTTGGCTCAGTGGATAGAGCGTTGGCCTGCGGACTGAGAGGTCCCAGGTTCGATTCCGGTCGGGGGCATGTACCTGGGTTGCGGGCATATCCCCAGTGGGAGATGTGCAGGAGGCAGCTGATCGATGTTTCTCTCTCATCGATGTTTCTAGCTCTCTATCTCTCTCCCTTCCTCTCTGTAAAAAATCAATAAAATATATTTAAAAAAAAAAAAAAAGAAAATATTTTATGAAGAGAAGAAACTGCTATTTCAAATAACAATAAAAGTGAAGATTTTATATTATGTCATAAATGATCTGCAAGACTAATTTCATTGTATCACACAGCTTTGTAAATAAACCAAACAAGTTTACACTATATACATTTGTTACCAGGTATGTCCCCTTTAAGACATCACAGGCTCACGAGGCCTAATTTACAGCCTCTCTATAACACCTGTTATATAGCCTGAATCTACACCACTTAGCGCTGTCAGACTGTGTGATTACCAGCATTACGTGGCTCACATGAACCAAACAGCAAAGGGACCCAAAGAGTGTCCCTAGGGGGAAAAAATAGTGATTAAAAAATTTGTTTTGGAAATGCATAATTTTACCTTTTTTTTTAAGTCTGGGAAAGTAGTTCCATAGTACAAAACAATAAAATATTTTTACATAATAATTATCCTATATAAAGTAAAAATACCAATTATTACAGTAGTTTCCTACCCTTCTGAGATCTAATAAAGCCTCTCCCTAAAAAATACACAAAAGTGCATGAACATAAAATCATGTATACAATTATCAAAGGTTCACAGACCTTCTAAAATGCATTTAATAAATGTTCCTAAGTATGCCAATCTAAGTTTAAAATGAGAATACATCCAATTTCTTATTTCTAATTAAAGTGTAATGCCTATACAAAAATATACCTAAGATGTAATCTGAACTGTTGCTAAAATACACATCATATGTCGATTTCATTTAAAAATAATATGTAAGCCCTAGTTGGTTTGGCTCAGTGGATAGAGGGTCGGCCTGTGGACTGAGGGGTCCCAGGTTTGATTCTGGCCAAGGGTACATGCCTGGGTTGCAGGCTCAATCCCCAGTGTGGGGCGTGCAGGAGGCAGCCGATCAATGATTCTCTCTCATCACTGATGTTTCCATCTCTCTTTCCCTCTCCCTTCCTCTCTGAAATCAATAAAAATATTAATAATATGTAACTGCCCAAATTATGATTATTCTCTAAAATTCCTAGCTGAGTTAAAGTAGTCACTGAAAAATCTGTATTATTGGGCACATACTATGTGCACAACTTTCCCACAAAATGAAGCCTCAATCAATCCATCATAATGCTAAGAACAATGGGTATAATATTCTGGGGTCTGGAGTGAGTGGCAGCTGAGTGCCAGCCCCCTGCCTCCCGCCCCGAGCATTGCCAGCTTTCACCCGTGGCCGTGTCCTGCTCTGTTTCTTGCCTGTAGCTTTTGTTTCTGTCAAACAAAATAATAATGTGGATGGGAAGAATTCAATTAGTTTTATGCCTCTGCGACCTACAATCTTTAGCACAATGCTAATTATGTTTGTTAAGTAAGTCCTTTTATTCTTTACATTCTCTTAACAACTTACTACAATATTTTAAGGGAAAATCCCAAACATGTTCCCCACTTCAATATCTGACTATGTGGGTTACGTGTGAAGACACTAAACCCTTACGTAATGGCATCGCTCACCTTTTCCAGCCACTGATACTGCTGATCTTCAGCAACGTAGCAACTGCACTGGCAAAGGAAAACCTGAAAAACCAAATCCCAAGTTTTGGAGTCAAATAAATGTTATGTGCACCCCCGACTGTCACCAGATACATATCGTGAATATCCTAACGCAACGCTTAGATAACACTGATTTTTCTCAATTTGCTAATGGCTTATTTTGCTTTACAATTTTAAATTTAAGAGACAATCTACTACTGTTGATTAATATCAGAATAAAATGCACACTGACTGGGCGGCAGCATATGAGGTACTGCAGATGCTCCCAGTGAAGACCCCCAGAACCCTTAAACACAGGGAGGTACCAGCCCTGCTGCCCCTGTGGGCCCCCTGTGAAGGCCAGACTCAAATCAGTCCTCGGTGGCATGTAAGCCCAACTCAACAGTAGGTCCAGCAGAGCAAACACCTGCGGCCCGACAGGACCTCAGCCCACCGATATCCCGAAGGGCGGCTGATGCCTGTGAGGACGATGTTAGTTTAGAAACCCAGCTGCAAACCATAAGCTCCAGTGAGATAACCTGCCACAAGGCCAGGAAAGGATGAGATTCCTGGTTATAAAACCTCACAGAACAATATTATCCACAGAAATCAACCCCATCGTCTCTTAAAATATTGCCAGATATGCTAACTGCAAAGAGGGGAATAGGGACCCCAAGATAGGGGAGAACAAAATGACTGGATATATATTTAGCTGCCTGTACACGTAAGTTCTAAATAATCAAGAGATATCTAACCAATAAATGGTAAAACTAGACGCAGTAACAGAAATTTCTCCTACTTGACCGTCACTGTCTATTCTAAAGTGAAACTTTTCCACTAAGGATCAGATAAAGTTTCCTGATGCTTAGCTTCCTGAGTAATCCTATGTAATACAAGCCTAATATGCTGTGTCCGACTGTTCGTTCGACCTGTCACTATGACACGCCCTGACCACCAGGGGGCAGATGCTCCGACCGGTAGGTTAGCTTGCTGCTAGGGTCCGGCTGATCAGGACTGGGCAAGATGGGCCGGACATGCCCTGGAGCCCTCCCACAGTCCCTCCCTGGCCCTAATTGTGCACCGGTGGGATCCCTCGGCCCGGCCTGCGCCCTCTGGCAATCCAGGACCCCTTGGGGGATGTCGGAGAGCCAGTTTCAGCCTGATCCCCACAGGCCAGGCCGAGGGACCCCACCGGTGCAGGAATCTGTGCACCAGGCCTCTAGTTTCCTATAAACACTGAATATTTTATAAAAATCCTTACGAAATTTCAGTAACTTTGGAGTGCATGCTATAGAAACAAACTGTATTATGAAATTTAATTCTACAGTTCTGGGGGGGCTAACACTTGGTCCTTACCATTTGAAATAAGCAACATTATAATATTACGGAATTACTGACTTCTTCCAGTGTCTGAATCCCTGCCCCTGCCTTTGTTCAAGTGTTGGGGGTGAGGGGGTGGAACTCTGACAGACAAGCAGATGGGCAGACATCACCTGTGTGGCCACCTCACCTCCCTGACTTGTCTCCCAAACTGCCCAGCACACTGAGTTCTCTACATGAATGTAAGAGTAGAATTAGGACAAATACAATCCAAAGAAATCACTCAGCATCGACTACAGAATGTCTTTTCTGACTTAAAAATCAGGACAAATTAGGTTAGGATGAAAGCCTGGTGTCACCAGAACTGTATTTAGGATGCATAAAGCACTCATCTGTTCAGCAGACATTAGCTGAGTTTCCAGCATGTACCAGGCACTGGCTAAATATTGGCCTACACAGCAACAAAGCAGAACTCCCGGCTTTGGCAGATGGACATTTCTGCACGTCTGGAGTCGCCAACTGAAGTAATCTTTTCATTGAAGGCAACACTTAAATGCCTAATGTTTATGGTTTGTTTCTAACAAAGTTATATCAGAATTCCCTAAGAACTTTACCAACAGCGTATAAACAACAAAGTGGTTACTACCCTACCTCAGCCCAAAGCAGACACAGAGGAACATGGAATTCACATGCACACTACATAAGTGATGCCTACACAAATACTACTTTCTTGCTGTTGTCAGTCCTCACCCAAGGATATCTTTCCATTGTTTTTTGGTTTTTTTTTTGTTTTTTTTTTTTTTTAGAGAGAGAGAGAGTGGAAGGGAGGGAGAGAGACAGAGAGAGACGTGGATTGGGTGCCTCCCACACAGGCCCTGCAAGCAGGTACATGCCCTTGGCTGGAACGGAAACCTTCAGTCCGCAGTCCGACGCTCTCGGGCTACACACAACTTCTTAAACACACAAGGTTAGTCCCACATACCGAGGGGTTTGACTTTAGATGATAAAACACGCAAAAAGCTTCTGCGGGGGATAAATGTGCAGTGTCCGCTGTTCTGCACCATTCATTCCAGAGTTTAGCACAACCGACTTCTTCCCAGACTCCTGAATTCATAACAAATGACGACAAAAATGCTGTAAAAACAATTCACAGGCGTTAGTATTTGGCTCTGCAGGTGGCATTTTCTAGTCAATAAAAAATAAATTCATTCAAGTTACTCTAGAATTTTAGAGCTAAAGGGGCCATTCTAGGCCATCAACTTTACACTAGCATTTAGCAGAAAAGGAAACTGAGGCCGTAAGAAGTAAAAGGCCACGCCCTGAGTACAGATGGGATCAGAGCCAGGAGCTGAAAAGGGTTACTGACCCACTTTACTATGCTCTCACAGGCAACACTTACCTGGAAAGTTGTAGCCAGTAGAACTTTAACATAAATGAGTCAGTAGTTATTTACCTTGTACTTGCTCTGCGAACACTAGGGCTAACTTATAGGACAAAGATCTGGACTGGAATCCTGAATGCTCTCCTTGAGCCAAAGAAGCCCCTAAAATTATACAGGTTTGCACATGCACGTGCATACTGTCCTAGCTGAACCCTGCACTGTTCTAACGTTAACTTCTCAAATGGATTCATTTATGTAAAGACCTTAGAACTTAAGTACTCAAAATGTTAGTGATTACTGTTATTTCTAGAGTTCTCATTATGTTCTTAAAGGAGCCTGTTAACTGAAAAGCATTTAAGAACCACTGCTACAAGGGGGTCATATACACATGCCCCCTCTGCCCCTCCAGGTCTGGTCAAAACAGGCCCTGGAACTTATGGAATCCTAGAGACCTGAACACACTGAAACCAATTCCTTGAGTTTTTAAGTCCCTAAAGCCAAGAACATTTCCTTTTAATGATATTTTTTAAGCTTATCAAAAAGACAGTGCCACATGAATGACAGATTTTACTTGAATACAAGTTATTCTCTTATGAGTTTTTCTTAAAAAATAACAAACATTTGAAATCTTTTCTGATAAAAAATCAGTAAGTTGAGCTTTTATTCTTTCAACAAAATGTCTAGTCTATGCCCTGACTGGTTTGGCTCAGTGGATGGAGCGTTGGCCTGCGGACTGAAGGGTCCTGGGTTCAATTCCAGTTTGGGGCATGTACCTTGGTTGTGGGCACATCCCCAGTAGGGGGTGTGCAGGAGGCAGCTGATCGATGTTTCTCTCTCATCAATGTTTCTAGCTCTCTGTCCCTCTCCCTTCCTCTCTGTAAAAAATCAATAAAATATATTTTGGGGGGGAAAAAAATGTCTTGCCAAAACCAGTTTGGCTCAGTGGATAGAGCGTTGGCCTGCGGACTGAAAGGTCCCAGGTTCGATTACGGTCAAGGGCATGTACCTCGGTTGCGGGCACATCCCCAGTAGGGGGCGTGCAGGAGGCGGCTGATCGATGTTTCTCTCCCATCGATGTTTCTAACTCTCTATCTCTCTCTCCCTTCCTCTCTGTAAAAATTCAATAAAATATATTTTTTAAAAAATGTCTAGTCTAATGCATTTCCACTCACCTACTGCATTGTTTCCAACAGCAATTATAAACTTGGAGCAAGGATATTTTTCCAGCAGAGAAACTTCCAAAGATGTTTTTGTTTGTCTTCGAAAGAGCCGCACCTCCCTAACACAAGAAACAAAAGACGAAACTAAAGCAGCTTACATATAAAGAGTGCCTTATTATGACTAAAAAACACTTACTAGCTCTAGCCGGTTTGGCTCCATGGCGGACTGAAGGGTCCCAGGTTCGATTCTGGTCAGGGCACACGCCCGGGTTGCGGGCTCGATCCCCAGTGCGATCCCCAGTGCGGGGCGTGCAGGAGGCAGCCGATCAGTGATTCTCTCTCATCACTGATGTTTCTAACTCTCTCTCCCTCTTCCTTCCTCTCTAAAATCAATAAAAATATATTTTTTTAAAAAAACACTTACTAGAAGTATGACTTTTGTATGAAGCAACATACCTGTTTTGGTTTTATAAAGAACATAATTATAAGCCTCAGGAAACAATGGAATCGGGTGATGACAACAGAGAAAACCATCCCACACCAAGTTCCCGGAGAACTCGACCCCAGAGATCAGGCTGTTCCCCCACCGCCCTCAGCCCCCCTAAAAGCAGGGCACCACCCACCACCTTCCACGCTTTCTTGCCGGCAAAACCTTCAACCAGAACCTGACCCAGCCTCCAGCAGGAACTTCCACTTCCGGAAGTGCAGGCGACAAATACGACGTGTTAAAGGGCACAACAGGAAGCATCGGACACCCCCGGGGCGTGGGACAGCCTATGGGACACCCAGGACACCCAGCCTCGCGCGGGGAGAGGGAGGGCGGCTGCTCCACCTGACAGCAAGCTGCAGAGACAAGGCGGGAGGACCCTGATGTACGCAAACGCCCCGGAAAATGTCACGTCTGAGACAACGGATCACAAACTATTAGTGTTGTCAGGGGGGCGTCTGAGATGCATTCCGAAACACGCACCGGTGAAAGGCACGGTCACGGCGACCTGCTTGCGGGTGGAGGAGGGAAAGGTGGCCAAGCCTCCCTCTCGCCAATTTCTCCCACGTGTGTGTTTGGGAAGAACGCTTTTCCGAACAAGACACGCACCTGCCGCTGGCCCGCAATGCTAACTGAGGCGTGGGGCGGAGAAGACAGTTGTAAGGGAGCTGTGTTATGTCCGTGACCCAGACACAGGGCAAACCTGGGGCGCGAAGAGGCAGCCCGGCGCCGGGAAGAGGTGACGAGTGGGCAGGAAGCCCCTGAGCCAGTGCTGCGGGGAGGCGAGCGGGCCGGCGCTTTCAAGGACACGTGAGTCCCACCGCCCACGGAGACCGCAGCGGGCCCACCGCCCTGCGGCTGGAGCAGCCGGACCACCGGGGCCTTCCCGAGGCCCCGGGCAGCGCAACCACCGAGGTCCCGCGCGCCCGGGGGAGGGACCCACGGCCGCAGGCCCGCGCGCGCCGCCCGCTCCCCGAGTCAGGACCTCACCTCTTCCGCGCCAGCTGCCGCCGCACCTCCCTGTCCTCGGGCGTCTCTGTCCTCCCCTCGGCTTCTTCCTCCTCGTCCTCCGTCCCGGCTCGGCACGGCGCCTTCACCACTTCCCCGAAGAACGTGGCCGCCATGCTGTCCCTCCCACCCGCCCGGCCTAACTGCGGCGCCACGGGACTGCGCCTGCGCCAACCCCGCCCCCCGCGCACGCGCCCCAGCACATAGCCGCGCCCTCCGAGCCCCGCCCCTAAGTGCGGCCGCCCGCTGCCCCGCCCCCTGCGCCGCCTCCGCGCACGCGCCCTGGGACCCTGGGGGGTCTCGCAAAACTAGAGCTTTTCCCTCCGCCTGAGCTGGGCGGGGAGGCCTGGGAGGCTGAGACCAGAGGGGGCGCGGGGCGGGGACTCCTGTGCGGACAGGTAGCCGGCTGGGGAAGGGTAGGCGCCAGCCCCCATCCCAGGCTGTGGCTGTGGGTCCCTCTGCCTCCCTCCCTTGCTGTTTCCGTCTCCCTCCTCCCTCCGGAGGGACAGGGCGAGCTTTGGTGATGAGTCGCCCGGCTCCTCCGCGCGCTCCCCGCCCGGGATGGTGGGCAGGGAAGGCGGGCGGGAGGGCAGGAAGGAACCCAGCGCTCCGGATGGTATAAACATGAGGCCTTTACTCTGCAGGAGGAATTCACATTTCAAAAGCTGGTGGTCGTCAAGCTGATGTGAAAGACTATGAGACTGCAAAAATATGAGCTGCTTTTTAAAAACGTGGCCATTTCTAATACAAAATTTGCTTCCGCTTTCAACAGCCTTTCACTTACAAGCAAAGTGTTTAATTGGTTCTCTTTCAAATTTGCTGGCAGACAGTTCACAGAGCACTATTCCAAGCAGGAGGAAAAAGGACAACTGTACCATAGTTAAAACAACAGCGAAAATATCCGGAATTGCAATGGAAACATTTTAAAAACACATTTACCTAGATTCAGTTGGGCTGAAACTACATGGCATTGCTTACATTTTGGAATGCTGTCCATAAATAATCCGAACTAAGTACTAATTTGGGGTCGGGGGAGCCTCCTGAGACAATCAAAAAAACCTCAGAAAGTTCCTAGAAACATCTTGCTTTTAGGATGTGGAGACACTGATCAACAAAAGCATTTACATAAAACCAATATTTAGCAGTGTTACACATTACTGCAAAATATAAAGCTGGACTTCAAAGCAAAATTTGAACACAAATATAAACAGTAAGACCCAATTCCTATCCTGCAAGAGCTTAGGAAACTTTAGTGAGCTAGAATAGACAAGATTACCAATGTGATGTTTTAAAACTGCATTAAGACTCCTGGGTTAATTGGCTTTATAGAATGACTGAATTACAAAATAAAAGGTCTTGGTATCACTTTGTCCTAGCCCCTTTGTTAAATTTATGTCAATTTTACTATTAAGATCTTCAATTTGATTTCATAATTATAAAGAAATCATTTCTAAAAGCTGATTGAAATTATAAATAGGGCAATGATAATACATTTGTCCGTGATTAAAATTCTGCATACCTTTTAGAGAGCATTTTACAAGAATGTTAAGATTTAAACAAAAGCTTATTTCATGCAGTTACAATAAGTTTAGGCTGAGCACTTAAAAAAAGGCAAATATATGTTCAAATTAAATACTAAACCAGAGAAGGGTACTGACAGAAATTAACCCAACCACAATAAATTATAAATTCAAAATTGAAATCCTTTCATTACACTGAAATGGTCAAAACCTTTTACATAAAGTAATCTTAACTGAGACAACTATTTTCATTTTTTGGTATTTGTTAATTATATACCCAATAAAAAATTTCTATGAAATTAAGTGTAAATATGGGACTGGAAATAGGTTTAATTTCATTAGATATCAAAAAGCAAAGCCCATGCACCTAAAAGTTTTATTTATTTGGAATTCTCCCCTTCCTCACCTGCACTAGTAACAAGACACTGGTATCGGTATTGCAGATGAAAGTATGCTATAAACAGAACAAAGGACACGAACTGTAGGGTAGAAGTATTCTGGCTTATGCTAAGAAAAAGAAAACAACAAAAAAGCCTTTTTTTAAGTAGACATGCAACCACAAATTTCTCAAGAAATCTACGACACTTGGCCAATCTGTGTAACAAAACAAAACAAAAAAAGCATTACATTAATCTTTTAAAGAAAAAGGAATAGAAACCCTTAGGTTTCCATATTTTACTTTTTCAGATTTACACATGCAAATCATATTATTAATATTCACAGATATTTTTCAATGGGAAACACCAATAATTCAGTTTTCCAATAGCATGTCTATGTTAAAGATTTGACAGTGCATTCATTTAATCTGGTGATTTTCATTTCAGTAAATACCTATTAACAAATTATACTTCAAGCCAAAGAAATTCTTTATAATATCAAAACCAGATTTCTAATCCTGTTTAAAGCCACAATGAAATAACCCAGACACACTGCCATTAAAGTTTGTTGTGATGAGACTGTAATAGATGTGCTCTGTGTTCGTAAAGTTCTAACACTTAAGGTGCTATAGAGAAACATAAGAGGATGTTACTCTATCATCTAAAAATATGACTCTTTTGATCTTGATTTGTATTTTGTGTTTTCTAACTTATTAACACTGAGACCTGCCTCATAATGAGGCACATTTTGGCATCTGTGTAAATGCTGCTACCTGAAAGTAAAAATGAGGAAAAGAAGTTGTGAGTCACATTCATGGGTTTCATAGAAAAATATATATTCCCTGAATCAGTCATATCAACTGGTCATCATTCAATATGAATTCCAATATTATAAACAAAATAAAACATTAATGGATTCCCTCTATTTCCAACGCTACTTCAGAACTCGGATTATTAAAACCCCGGGATTACCAAATCCTCCAGTCCTCGTTGGCTTTGGGGTTGTGAATTGGAGGGACTGCATCTTGCTAGAGTACATATGTGCTTCATTCAAAAGTCAAATATGCTCAATGGCACTTCGTGAAATGTGCCTAATTTGTATTTTAATAATGACATCATGGTCGTGGTGAGTCTGAGTTTTTATACTCTAATGCAAAACCCTTAAAATTAGCAGGCCGGGACTTTGAATTTTTTTATTCCTTTAGGTTTTTGCTGTAGACCCTGTACACTTCCCATTAGAGTTGACCCTCCACATCCAAGGGTTCTGCATCTGGGGCTTTAACCAACCACAACTCAAGAATACTCTACTAGGGGAAAAGTCACATTGTTGCTGATGTGTACTATGTGGTTAGGCCAACCCTCGTTGCTTTGTAGACTTCTCTGTTATTAGTCCTAAATAGTACAGTATAACAACTATTTGCATAGCATCTACATTGGATTAGGTATGATAAGTAGAGAGGATTTAAAAGTATACGGGAGAATGTGTCTCTGTTATATAAATACACCATTTTATAGAAGGGACTTGAGCATCTGTGGATTTGGGGAAGTCCTGGAACCAACCCCACCCCCTGGGATATGGAGGGACAACTGTATTTTCTTCCTCTTAGGAATCAAGAAATTTCTCCAAGCCCCTTCCTTCTGAAAAGGGATACTTTTATGAGCGGTCCTTAGTCTTTACTGTCTGCCTCTCCAACCATCAGCTTCACACACAGAGCTATTTCCTCTGCAGAATTCTTTGTAGTGTCTGTACAAAAACTCACTGAGAGGAAGCCTTCCTGGGACCCACTGTGACTCTCTGGATTAGGGTTTTCAGAAAATTCCTCGGAACGTGCCAACAAGGGGTCAACTTTACAGCTAGGAGCAGAATGCAACTGCCAGTTTACTCGTGGCCCGTTTCAATTCCACACACACATTTTCATAGTCACTACTTTTTCTTTCCAGGATCTGATCTGACTAAAACAAAAGCATTTTGCTATTAGTATCTTCTAGCTCTTTTTCACTCTCTGAATTTATACTTGTATCATCCTCTTTATACACATTCAGTAATTTTTTCTTAGCCGCAGCAGAAGCATTTCGATGGGGCAGTTTTCTGCTACTCTTCCTAATCCAGACACTTTCTGGTCCTGAAATCGTTTCCTTTAGATTACTCATTATCTTTATTTTATTGGCAGCAACAGTAGCACATCTGCGGGGAACTCTCCCAGGCACCATTTTTGCTTTCAGAGTGTCACTAGGCATTTGCACTGCATCCTTCTGCTTATGCAAACATGTTCTCATTTTTGTATTGGGATCTCTGTCTCTAGGAACAAATTCTGAAAAACGAGTGAAAGTTCATGTAAATGCAAAAATCTTGTAGCACAAGATTTTACTACTTACATTCCTCAACAATACATTCCTAAACAATAAATTGCAAAATTACTCACATTGCTAAATAAAAACATAAGTGATCATCAAATACGACACGTCTTTGACCCTGATATAACCTTGCATTGCTTTACCTACAAAAGGAAGTCTTGAATAAGAGCTGCGATTCCTCCACCTGGCATTAAATCATCTGTAAGGATAATGATCACTTCAAACAGTAGCGGACTTGTGAGAATGGAGTTAAGTACTTTCAGCATCAAAGTCATTAATTTAAAATCTGAATTTTTTTAAAATCTGAATTTTTAAAATGGAACCATATATAGGTTTTAAGTTTTGGTATCATTTCCAGCACTCCATGTTGAACTACTTTAAAACATTCAATAGGAGTTCTGAAATAATTTTTCTAGAACCTAAACAAGGAGGAAATACCATCATGACATGATGACCCAGCATCAGCACTATTACAAGACCCTTGTTAAGGGTTTAACTCTAATTAATACCAGTATTTCCTTTGGTTAAAGAAAAAAATTGTTTAGTAGATAAAAAGGAATTTTATATTTGTTTTATAGAAATGTGGTTTTAATCCTAGATTAATTTTTTCCCAAATATTTGAGCATTTCATGTAACTGGAATTGTTAAATCCTAGCCTCATTATTCGAGTATTTTCTGAGCTAGGCATGTACCAGGCACACAGAGGATCAGGGTAAAAATTCAGAGGCAAACTAATTCTACATACATGTAAGTACAATGGTTGTGCAGAACTAGTAGTGCGGTGCTGTGAGAACATATTCTAGAAACCACCCTCCACTAAGGGGCAAGGAAGGCTTCCTTTAAGGAAGTGTCCTTGTAGGCAGGAGCTAGCAAGTGGAGGGTCCCCCAGACAAAGGGTAGGACAGAGAGCCCGGGAAGGCAAGTCCTCCGTCACACTGTGCTGTGCTGAGCTGTGCTGAGACGGTGGGCCTACTACCTACTTACTCCACGTTTAGCAATTTAGGTGGAGCCAAAGCTAGACCTTCATATTTCAAACACAAGATGAATTAGCCCTCTTCTAGTGCAGACATATTCTTGATAAAAATGCATCCTAAACTCATTAACCCCTGAATGTTAGGCCTTATCTTTTGGCAGCCTAGTCTTGAAGTCATTAAGAATAAACTGTCAGTGTGGTTCAGTGGTTGAGTGTCAACCTATGAACTCAGGAGGCCACAGTTCGATCCCCAGTCTGCTTCATTTCTCCGAAGAGCACATGCCCTGGGCTGAAGGCTCCATCCCCGATGGGGACTTGCAGGAGGCAGCCAAACAATGTTGATGCTCCTCTCATCAGTGCTTCTCTCTCCCCCTTCTCTAAAATCAATTTAAAAACATTTTTTAAAGGTACATTTTGTTCAGTGTAAATCAAAGGAATGCAAAAATGGCATTTTGGCAGGCTAAGCTGATCACCATGGCCGTGCCCCATGCAGCATACCCACCCGCCTCAGACTGTGGAGTCACATGCATATGAAGTCAGGGGAGTGAAATGGGAAGTGGATTAAAGTGTAGTGTTTTTACCACTTCAACGAATTTCTTCTTAGGAATTTTTAAATTGTGAACATTAGTTCTCTACAAGCTAAACCTAGATCCAAAGCCAATCTTTAGCACATTAACTCAGTGTGGGCAAAAGCTAGAATATACGGGGCAGGCAAAAGTAGGTTTACAGTTGTGAGTCCACGAAAGTTTATTCTTGTATTATTTATTATTGTATTTACTTGTATTACAACTGTAAGCCTACTTTTGCCCAACCTTGTATATTAATACGCTACATCAGATAAATGAATAGTTAAAACTAGATAGCAAAATTAAGGTGAAATTTGTACTTGTGGTAGGTTAGTAATACTAGTATTATTCAACTGCAATCATTTGTATGTTGAAAAAGCACTAAAAATAGGCAACTGGTTCATCCCCAACACATACCCAATTGACTAGCATCGATAAAATCCTATTACAACGAAAAAGTTTTGTAGGACAAAATGACGTTTAATTGCAGCGATTAATTCCTTTGTGATGTAGTGATAGAAGTACCCTATTTAGGAACCTGGTAAGTACTAACTCTCAGACATTTCAGTAAATGCTTATTTGTAACCCAAACTAAGGGAAAAGTTAAGATCCTACAAAAGAAACTTTAAGTGGGCTTTAAAAACTACTTTAAAGTCTGAACTTCAAATAAGTGGGGGAGAATGTGAACAAATTACTTTGCATACAGCAACTCCAACTTGATAGAGCTCTCTCCTTAGTCTTATGTCATGAAATGGGAACTTCCCAAAAATAAACACAGTCTGAGGAAGACATTAGAATAACTTGTGTGGAATTAAAATTAAAATAATACGTACATGTAAGTCAGCGTTAATTTTATTACTGACAACTTGGTAAATTATAAAGTGCTTTATTTTCCTTGGAAAACTAGTTTTTAGAAATATATACAGGATAATTCAGCTAAAAGTTCAATTTGTATGTTAGTGTGCAAGCTTAAATTTTTTGGAGGATCCTATACAATTATAGTGTCACTAATACTAACAAAACAGTACAAGTCTAGTGTCCCAGATGGTCTTGGGTCAGTCAGTGTTGGGACAGTCAGCATGCCTGAGGCACTGCTGCACTCCTATAAATAAATCCCTATTTAGATATGGAAAAAAACCTCATTAGTAGAATAAAAATTTACATCTGCAGTAGTACTCGGTCAGGCTTTTTAAATCATGACTCAGATCACTGTGTATTCTAAGATGATCTGTAATGAAGAGAAAAGGATATAGACAATACAGCTTTGACAGAAAGCAGTAATCTCATTTTTATATTTTAAGGATTATTCATATTCCGATTTTACTTTATTCCAATTATACTAGATACAACATTGTTTTCCTAAATCTAAAGTAAACTACACATCACTGCTATAGAAGCATATAGAATTTTAATTGGATCAGCATTTTTATTGGAATATTAAAAACAAATTTGAGAATGGAAAAGAATGCCTGCTGCTGAAGACAATATACTAGCTTATTTCTTATCCTTTTCATTGATTCGTGTGGTTGGTAGATAAATCAGTTCCATTCAGAGGGAAAACCTTTTAGTTGCAAATTATAATCTCTTCAAGCAAGCCTTTATCAGAGCTGGTGTGAGCTTTCTTTCTTCACTGCCTCCCTTCACTGATAGCAATGAAATGACCCAAACTCAGGAAGTATATAGCATTTAAGACTGATATCCATCCCTCTAAAGCCTGTTTTCAAAAGGATCCCATAAGCTTTGAAGTCTCTAGAGAATGCCTGTAAAACAATGTGTTTTCTGTTAAGTCTCTGGGTTTAACCGTTTACTGTTTTCCCTAGGGGAGTGGTAACACTGAGGAGTCTTCTACAGTATGGGAGTGTCAGGCCAAACTATGTCAGAAATAATTCCATCGAACAGTTTTCCACTAGTTGGGTCACTTTGATGGTTGAATCGATGAACTGAGGTTCATCTATAGTTTACAATACACCCAGTGAGGGTGCCAGAGAACCTGGAGTTGTTTTTACACAGAGCTTTCTCTCATCCCTAGAAAAGTTACCTCGTAACGTTCTTATGATTCTCACAAGCTTTGTGACAGGCATTTCAATTTTTTTCTAAAATTCTGATGAAAGCTCGAAGTATGAAAGGGATATGATACTTATCTGCCTAATGAACTTTTTAAGAGACATCTCAAACTAAGGTAGGCAGGAGGGTATCAGAAGTAAATACCAAGTTTTCAATTGACTTTATCACTTCCCTAGTGAAAGGCAGCGGGGCCAGACAATCCTGACAACCCACTCAGACACATCTCCTGACTCCCTCCGGTTCCCCGTTCGCCCTGCTTGTAGCCCTGCGTTCTGCCCACAGGAGAAATCACAGAGGGATGGAGGTTAGGGGACTGCTTAAGACAAGAAGTAAAGATGAGCTGCAAGGAAAACTGACTCCATATTGCTGACCTTAATGAATCAGCCAGGAGGCTTGAAGTCATTTTTAAAAAGACAGAAAAGGCCTAATTAAATTTATTAAACTCTTACTCTTAGTAACTGACTAAAAAACTGGTTCCTAGATGAAAATGCGAAGGCTCAGATGTGCTAATGTCTTACTTTAGAAAGTTAACTCAGGGCTCCTCTGTGGGAGTGGAAAGATTTATCTCTGACAGGTCTAGTAAAATGGTGAGGATTTTACAGGTGAACTGAATGTGTACAGTCCAAGGACTCAATATGGATCAGCACTTAGAAAATATAGTTCAATATATTAAAAATTAAAGATTCCTTTAACATTTAGCCACTAATTGTAAAGGGGAATAGTGTCTGAATGCTTTCCTTCTGGAACCATCACTAAGTAGGGCTAGCTGCTGTGGTCAAGCCTGCCGTTCGTTGGTCATCTCCTTTCAGTTAGTTCAGAATGCCTTTCTCCTTAGCACTCCAAATCCCCATGAAAGTTCTAACAAATGATAAAACTTACCTTAAAATTATCTTCAAAACTAAAGTATGACCAGAAAATATACTGCAACACTGATCACTATAATGAATGGAACTATTGTTCTTGACTAGATACATACTCTATGACATGCTGTCACATTTAAGAGCCTACAGATCTGTAGGACCCAAATGTTGTGACTGCCTGCCCAATCCTCAGCCTCCCTCCATCACATCGTAAGAGCAATCCTTGAGAAGGCAACCGGAGTCTAGACATCTCCCTACCACACTAACAATAGACTAGGAACAGCTTGGCAGAGTGACTGGTAAACACCCCCCTGAACTTTGAGAATTCCCATGTATCCTTAGGCAGCATCTGTAATTTAAGAAAATAGCTATAAAAATACTCTTTGAATGGAAGAAGAGGTAACACAGCCCTCGTCATTATATTCTGTACACTTCAATCCTTCCTAATAATTCACAATTGAGTTACAAGCAGGATTAGCATTTACTAATGTAGTTGGACTATATTTTCCCACTATGTCCCACTTCCTCCCTAGCTTTGACAAATTTATTTAGTTTGATCTTTCTATTCCCAAATACTAGAATAAGAGACAGTCTTTAAACTGTTAAGTTGCAAGTTTCTTAGGGTTTCTGCTTTATTATTCCCTGATATCCACTGCAGAAGTGCAAGGCATACTTAATCAATAGACAAAAACTTCTACAATGAAGGTGGTTTGTTGCACTCTTTCATACTAGAATTGAGCTATAATTTCCACATGCTGTAAGAAAGCTAAAGTATTTGGTGATAGCTACAAGATACCTGACAAAGTAAATATGTTGACTTAATAGCAATGAAAAATATGGGGCTGGTATTTCAGCTATAGTAAAGGACAAGGCAAAAAGACCTTATCTGGCCATTTAAAAGTTATCTGAAAAATCAATTCAATTGAGTAGAAAGAAAAACCAAAAATATTGTATGCACCTTTAACGATGTTCTTATATTTTGATATACAAACCCCTCATTTTGTTCAAATGGTACAAATTCAGCTTGTAGTTACAGAAGAGATTAAAATCCTTTCAGCTTAGTTTTTAATACTACACAGTAAAGTTAATAAATTTTGTGTTCTGATGTTCTTCTTGAAAAAAGGCTAGAAGAACGACAGGGAATGTAGTATGGACCCAATGGTACTCTAAATAGAATTTTTACTGAAGATGCCATCAACTGATGAAGTGGGAGGATTTGGTGAAGTGTCTTATCTTGTTTTCGGACAGCAGTACCTCAGACGGTATTTTCATTGGTTTATGGCTCCTTTTTCCATTTCCACTTCCAGATTTGAAGTGAATTTTCCTAAAACATAAGTTCTTTCCTTCTATTTCCTTATTATAAAACTGATTTCCTTTTCAGGTACAACCTCTGCTATTTAAAAGAAACTTTTGTGTTTTAATTTAGAAGCTGTAACTGCTTTATCCTTTTCTAAGGACTAGTAAATTGAGAAAGGATTTAATCAGAGATTTTCCCCTAAAATAAAATAAAAAAGGGAGAACGACAATCCTAGGAATTAACTTGGAATATATTTTTCCTTTTATTCAGAAATTACTATACATTGTCAATATACCCTTTTTAAAAAAAAATAGGATATGAAAAAAATGCTTTTAAAACCTCACCTATCTTTAAACATTTTAATTTTTTTAATATGCTTGGTAAAATTAGTTATTCAAAGAAATAAAAAAATCAAACCTAAGTACCTCAAACCCTTTTGTTTAAACCATAAATGAATAAAGTCAGAGGACTTTGGACATACACAACACAGTAGTATTTTTTTCATATACCATTAAGTTATGTCAAGTGCAATGGAAAGCTATAGCCCTTCATCAGTTCACATTCAATTTGTAACCTTTTATCTTTTCTCACAAGAAAAACACAAACCAATCCCAAACTTATTAAAGTACATCTGTGCATTAAATCCCTGCGCCTTTTCGCATAAAGTAGAAAAAAATCAAACGTTCTAGTGCTCAATGTAAACATTTTGAACTATTAATGATTTATTAATTCTCCTTAAAGGTATTTAGGAGTGTGTGTCACATATTCAAAGTTAACCTCAGGAATAGCACCGTGACCAAAAAAAATGATTCTCTCTATAATCCCTTAGTTTTACTTCAGAATTGGTGAAGCTACCATTGTCAACCACACATGCAAAGTTACCAGGACAATTCTTGTGTTTTTTTCCAGATGAAACCAGAATAACTCTTACATAAATAAGGGTGTAACTATTTTGGACAAAATGAAAAATTAGTAATTAGTTGACCAGCCTGTCAATGACCAATTAATTTAGTCTAAAGAATAGTTCTATTGATGAAGCCTAAATGGTCAAACTAACATTTTACCAAAAGAATTTACGTGTTTATGAATGTATTCCCTATTTAAGGATTTTTGGTACCTTTTTGCAAATGATGGTAAACATGGAGTTATAACCCTGAGACTAGATATAAAATGGAGAAGCTTAAGAAAAGTTTAAATAAATTAATGGATATGCCATCTATCATCACTTCTTAAAATTAAGGAAGTAAAGAGCATTCCATTAATTTTTTCAGGTCAAGAGTGAAGGACAATTATCCTGCACCAAACTGTGTACTATGCACTTAATACAAGTTTTGAGAAGAAGAGCATCTCTAAACAACCAAAGGAGAGGCAGGCCTCCCACCTATCTCAGCTGGCAATGTCTAAAAGAGAAAATACCTTTACCATGTCAAACAGGATAGATAACTGCACAGTAACAACACTTAAGAACATTCTCTAACACTAATACCAGAGTCTGGTGCTTTTCCCTATCTGCCACTTTAAGGATACACAGGAGAAAAAGGTTAATTTAGTTTGAAACCAAATAGGGCCAATAAATAGTAAAGATGGGAGTACTGAAACCATACTCCTTCGCTACAAAATATGTAAACCATTTGAATCAAGTCCATCTTCAGGCACAAACAAGCCAGGAATGGCCACCTATACTGTTTGGAGTAGCACAATCTTATCAAGTAAAAACATTTGGCTCAAAAAAAAAAAAAATTAAGTGTTACTATGGTATCTGATGATGTGATAAAAGTTTTGCTTTAAATGGATTCCAAAATTATTTTCCAACAAAATATGACTTTTCTTAGGTTTAAAGTAAAGGTCACTAATGAAGTTATACTTAGTTACCCCAGCAAAGAATGTTTGAGATTGCACATGGCAGCAGTAAGCTAAAACAAAGAGATGGAGATAACATTTCACTAGTTTCCTATATAGATGAGATTTGCAATTGCACACTTAACAAAACTCAACCCTACGATTTCAATAGAAATGGGGGGAACTACATATAATTTAAATATTCTCTGAGTTCTGTACACTCTATTAAAGAATAAACTCTCCCTAAATCTAAGGCACACAAACTCCTCTATGTCACAGAGTAAGACTATCGAAGACCAAGAGTTTGGTTAAATCCCTCACATGAAAACCAGGAGATCATGGAAAGAAAATTATATAGTCTTTTGTTAGAGCACAATCTAAAAGAAAATGCTAGGATTATGGTCTGGCCTTAGGAATTGAAATATATGATCAAAACATTAAAAAAAATAATTTACCAGCACTTTATAAATTCAAGTTTATAAAATAATAATAATGATATTTTCCTTTAAAATAAAAAAAAAAGATGCAACAGCATTTGAAAAGAAAACTGGAAACCATTTCAATGAAAATGACCAAATATAGTATAATGCATTCTACTCAAGTAGTCAGGGAAAGGAAAAAAAAAAAGTGGTAGGTACCTTGCCTACTACTAATCATGGTAACACCTCCCATGATTGTAATGTCGGTATGGACATAATATTTATGAAAAATCTGTAAACATAGGTCTTGTGAAATTGTTATGCTACAATATGACACGGGTTAGAAATTACCACCTCCTGACAAATTCCAAAAATATCTGCATGGCACTTGCGACCATGAAAGTAATGCTCATTGGTTGTGATAACCAGGATGTCTAGTGTTTAACATATTTCAAACTCTTGCTATATGTAGTTAAATACTGTTTAAGTAGATCTGCCCCCAAAATGAAGCATATTTTGGCACCTGTGCTGAATGCTGCTACAAAGGCAAGCAAGTGCAAATAAAAATAACAGTCATGATTTCGTCACATTCATAACTTTTCATAGAAAAATATAAATATATTCCCTGAATTGTAGGACAAAAAAATAATAATAACTTCAACAGCCAGGTTTCACCATAAATTCCAGTCCATTTCCTCTTTAAATGAACTGGTTTTCCCTCAAGGTCATAAGGTGCAATCATCAAAATCTAACACATTTTCTAAGTTTCTATCATCATCCCCATCATGGTATCTCACAGTCCTTCTACCCTGATTTCTCGTTTTAATTTTTGAACGTCGAAGAACTCTCTTAGATTTTGCATAGTCCAAATCCTCCCAGTCATTGTCATCCACATTTAACCTAGGACGCTTGCTCTGTCTTTGTTGCCTCACAGTTTTAGATATGTTAGCTGTAAAAGTTTTACCTTTTCTAACATTTACTTTTGCTTTTCCTTTTGTTTTCCTCTTTTTGGTTTTTGTCTCATCAGCACAGTCAACCTCTGATTCAGTTACAGATCCCAACTCTGAGTCAGATTTGGGACTAGTGTCCGGTCCACACTCTGAATTCCCTGTTGTTTCTGAATTTTTCACATTTCCCAATTTAGGATGCAGTCTCTTCCTTCTTGTTTCCGTCTTAGCTGCTTCCTGGGAGTCCTGAGTCACTCCTGTCTTACTGAAAGGAGCCTTCCCATAGGTCCTGAGTCTTCTGCCATTCCACCTGCGCAGCCCGTAATTCAGTTCCTCTTCAAAGTTAGTCTCTGTAGTTTTTTGCTCCAAAGTTGACTCGGAAGGAAATTTTCTACCAGTCTCACCCCTTGGAATATGGCTTTTTGAATCTTCCTCTGAAGACCCAAATGACGGCCTCTTTGTTCTAGAAGGTGCAGCATTTGTTCTGTGGCTACCGGTACGCCTGGCAGGCCCGTCCCTATATTCTGACCTTGGCATACCTTCAGAGTCAGAGTCTCCACTGAGAGGCTGAGGAACGCTTCCTGCGCTACCTTCTGAGTCAGCCTCAGGCGCCTCCCCTTCACACGCACCCTGTTCGTCTGGCACTTCACCGTTTGCGTCTTCCTCAGAATCACTCCCTATCTTCGCGGCTGTGGTACACGCAAAACGGAGGGGCTTCTTCCTTCTCCTCTTACCTCTAGTGCACACGTTTTCTAAACTAGCATCTTCCATGTCACTCATGAGCTTAATCTTACTGGCAGCAGTGGCTGCACATCTTCGAGGAATCCTTTGGAAACCTGTTTTGGCTTTGGAGGATTTCTTAACCACTTTCGAACTGCTGTCTGAATCACTGGAACAGACCCTTTTCCTGGAAACTTTTCTGCTTTGTCCATGGTCCCATGATGTAGAATCTAAAAATTAAGAGTATTCCTTTAATCTTCAATTCAACATTTATATGACATCAGTCCATAATTCTGCATTCGTACTAACTGGGAAGGAATGGCAGTGAGTGGCATGGGAGCAGTGACTTGTTAGCCTCAGCACCATTCACAAGTACAACATATTTCTCACAGTAAAACCCCAGGCCTTTCTAGCTATGTGCACAGACACCTGACATTAAAACCTTTTACTTACATGAGTACAGACTAAACTCTTTACCACTACACTAGGCTATAAAAACTAACCACTTACTCTCAGCCTCCCTGCAACACTTCTTAACTTTACAAGTTCCTATCATACCAACTTTTTATCCTAGCTTTAGCTGCCTCCTGCTCTTTTAAAATTTTTCATCAATCCCCATTTACCAGTACAATCTTAATTCGGCAATTTACCTCACCTCTCTGTGCTCGTTATCAGTAAAATTGACAATAGTCCCTATCTCATAAAAGATATGAAGATTAAATTGATTAATAAACATAAAGCATTTATCCGTCTGGGTGGCTCAGCTGGTTGGAGCATCGTCCCATACATCGAAAGGTTTGATCCCCGGTCAGGGTGCGTACGGTGAATACAGGAAGCAACCAATTGATGTTTTTCTCTCACACTGATGTTTCTCTCTCTCTCTCTCTCTCTCTCTCTCAATGACGTCCTCTCTCTCTAAAAAGTAAAAACAAAAACCTATCCTTGGTTGAAGATTAAAGAAAAAACATAAAGCAATTAGAAAAACATCATGATATACAGAACACCTGGAAAATGCTGTTAGCTGCTGCTATTACTACTTACCACATTCCTTTCAATCAGTCCTACCCTTTTCTTTCCTCTTCTCAAACTATCATCACGACAGTTTATAAATGTGCTTGCCTTTGTTTTCTTAAACCCATCGCCAATATAATATCCCCAATCACCAATACAAGAAGTGAAATCTTTAATAGTAATAATGTTAAGGCCAAATTGCCTGTCATGTGAGTAAAACTAAATGCACTCAACCAATAGTTGGGTGCGCACACAGGAATAGGAGAGATGAAAGAAAAAAAAAGACTAATGGAGAATGCAGGGAGTGTAGAGAAAACAACTGGCAAAGAGAAGTTTCACAGGAAAGAAAAACAATGTATGCTAGAAGGACAGGGCAATAAGAATAAATCAGTGACATGTTTTCAATTACCTTTCACAAAATCGTTTGGTTTTTCTTTTGTTTTGTCATCATCTGAATCCACATCAGTTTCAGACACATGATCTGAGAAACAGTGGGATGCAGCCATAGGTTCACTCTTCAACTTTCCTGACAGCAGGTTTGTTTCCATTTTGTGACATCTACCATCTCCTCTATCTTCCTCAGATTCAGAGTCCTCTGAATCAGTAAAGACCTTTGCTTTTTTAAGGGAAGTGGCATTCTTGCGAGTTGTGCTGTATTTCCTACCAGGGTATTTTCTTGGTTCAGAATCTGCTTCCTCCTCTTCCCCTGAGACACTTCCTGCCTTGAGTTTCTGCCCAGACGTTGATGGGCCATTAGTTCTGTTATGTCCATAATCTGAACCATGACTTTCCTCAGAAGACTCTATTTTAAGAAGTTTTGTTTTAGAAGTTGCTGCAGTATGAGACTTGTAGCCATTAGCATGCCAATTTTTCCGGACTACCTGCAAGTCACTTTCTGACTCTGAATCTCCATTTTCAGATTCATTGACAGTATTCTGGGCCGCATGAGAACTGGACACTGGCGATGGTTGATTGTGATCTTTTAGCTCCTCTTCTTCGGTTTCTGACTTTAAGCTCTGCTCATCTTCAGAATTATATAATAACTTTTTTCTAGCCACAGCAGAAGCATTGCGGTGAGGCAGCTTACGGCCAGAACAGACATTTTCAGAGCTAGAATTCTCCTCTATATCACTCATTAGCTTTATCTTATTGGCAGCCACAGCAGCACACTTTCTTAGCACTTTGCGGTTATTTCCAGCTCGGGCTTTTAAACTTTCACCAGTTTCTAATGAATTGTTATCGGAGTCACTTAAATAGACTCTCTTTCGAGTGGCTTTTCTGCCACATCCATTTTCTAAAGAAACCGGACCTAGAAATAAAGTAACAGTAAGATTAGAAAGGTCTTCCTTATTTCAACATTTTTTAAATGACTTCACTATTTTAGTACTGATGTTCCTTATATTTTACTGCCAAAACAGATTTCCTTTCTAAATCTAAAAGACTTAAAAGGATACAACAGCCGAAACCGGTTTGGCTCAGTGGATAGAGCGTCGGCCTGCGGACTCAAGGGTCCCAGGTTCGATTCCGGTCAAGGGCATGTACCTTGGTTGCGGGCACATCCCCAGTGGGAGATGTGCAGGAGGCAGCTGATCGATGTTTCTCTCTCATCGATGTTTCTAGCTCTCTGTCCCTCTCCCTTCCTCTCTGTGAAAAATCAATAAAATATATTTAAAAAAAAAAAAAAAAAAAAGGATACAACAGAATAGACACCACAAAAATAAACTCATACATATATGGTCAATTAACTTATGAAAAAAGAGACAAGAATACACAATGGGGAAAGGAGATACTTTTCAATAAATGGTGTTGGGAAAATTGAACAGCACATGCAAAAGAACAAAACTAGACTGCTATCCTAAACCACACCCAAAAATTAACTCAAAATAGATTCAAGATTTGAATGTAAGACCTAAAACCATGAAACTCCTAGAGCAGTGATGGCGAACCTTTTGAGCTCGGCGTGTCAGCATCTTGAAAAACCCTAACTTAACTCTTGTGCCATGTCACATATAGAAATTTTTTGATATTTGCAACCATAGTAAAACAAAGACTTATATTTTTGATATTTATTTTATATATTTAAATGCCATTTAACAAAGAAAAATCAACCAAAAAAATGAGTGTCATAGGTTCGCCATCACTGTCCTAGAGAGCAGTGGCCGATGTGACTCAGTTGGTTGGAGCGGCATTCAGTGCACCAAAAGGTTGTGGGTTCAATTCCGTCAGGGCACATACCTAGGTTGCAGGTTCAATCCTGTTCAGGGTGTGTACGGCAGGCAACCAATCAATATATCTCTCTCACATCAATGTTATCTCTCTCCTTTCACCCTCCCTCCCTAAAATCAATAAAACATATCCTCAGGACAGGATTAAAACTTAAAAAAAAATGGGCATAGACATGAATAGGTATTTCCCAAAGAAGACATACAAATGGACATGCATGACATGACTCATCATCAGGAAAATGCAAATCAAAACCACAATGAAGTTATCTCTTCACACCTGTTAGAATAGTTACTATCAAAAAGATAAGAAATAACAAGTATGGACAAGGATATGAAGAAAAGGGAACCCTTGTGTCCTGTTGGTAGGAAAGTAAATCAGTGCAGCCTCTTTATGGAAAACAGTAAAGAGGTTGCCTCAAAAAATCAAAACTAGAACTACCATATGATCCAGCTATTCCACTTGCAGATATTTATCCAAAGAAAACAAAAACAAGTCCAAAAGATCTATGCACCCCCATGTTCAATGCAGCATTATTTACAATAGCCACAATAGGAAACAAGCAAAGCACAGTGTCCATCAATAGATGAATGGAGCCTGGCTGGGGGCTCAGTTGGTTGATATCATCCTGTGCACCAAAAAGTTGCTGGTTCAATCCCGTTGGAGCATACATGGAAGGCAACCAATCATCTTTCTCTCTCACACTGGTGTTTCTTTCTGTTTCTCTCTCTCTCTAAGCATGTCCTTGGGTGAGGATTAAAAAAAAAAATGAATGGATAAAGAAGATGTGATATATATACATAATGGAAAACTATTCAGCTACAAGAAGAATGGATTCTTGCCATTTGAAACAACAGGAAGTGACTGTACAGGCATTATGCTAAGTGAAGTAAGTTAGACAAAGAAAAAGAAATACCATATGGTCTCACTTATATGTGAAATCTAAAAAACAAACAAACAAAACCAAGTTCATAGATACAGAGAACAGACTGGTGTGTGTAGGGGGAGGGGCGGTTTGAAGGGGGTCAAAAGGTATCAACATCCAGTTATAAAATAAATAACTCATGGAAATGTAATGTACTGCATGGTGGCTATAGTTAATACTGTAGTGCACATATGAAAGTTGCTAAGCCCTGGTCAGGTAGATCAGTTGGTTAGTGTTGTCCCAACATATCAAGGTCTGTGGGTTCAATCCCTGGTCAGGGCACATACAAGAATCAAACAATGGCCCTAGCTGATTTGGCTCAGCAGATAGAGTGTCAGCCTATGGACTGAATGGTCCCATGTTTGATTCCAGTCAAGGGCACATGCCTGGTTGCAGACTCGATCCCCAGTAGGGGGCATGCAGGAGGCAGCCAATCAATCATCATTGATGTTTCTATCTCTCTCTCCCTCCCTTTTCCTCTCGGAAATCAATAAAAAAGATCTATTTTTAAAAAGAATCAAACAATGAATGCATAAATAAGTGGCACAACAAATCGATGTTGCTCTCTCTCTCTCTAAAATCAATCAATTTTTTTTAAAAAAAGAAAGTTGCTAAGAGAGTAAATCTTAAAAGTCCTCATCTCAAGAAAATAATGAGAAAAAAATCTGTAACTGTATATGGTAATGGATGGTAACTATAGACTTGTGGTCATTTCACGATGTACTAGTATACAAATATCAAGTCATTATGATGAACACTTGAAACTAATACCATGCCAGATGTCAACTATACCCCAATTTTCAAAAAGTTTACAGGACTAATCATATGTAGATACATTAAATCAATAAACCATTCAGTGTTTAGCTTTTGAACCTCATGATATACATCCCTCCAAAGCACCCCAGGGTCTCTCACCAGGTCTTCTTTGCGCGGCCCGGGTTCTGGTCACTCTGAGATTGCCACTTCTGGCCAGCCTACGGCGCAAGGAGGGCTCACGAGCTCTTGAATTCCCTTTGCTCTCCTCTGAACTCTCTGAAGCTGAGGACGATAAAGAGGGACCTAAGGAATCTTCCATTTCACTTTCTAAGAAAAACAAAGCATCAACAGTTCATTACACACATTCTCTTATCTTTACACACATAAGCAGTTGCTTCATAACAAAAGACATAAAGCAGATTCCTAAATACTAGAGTATATTTTCTAAAGATGTTCGAAAAAAACAGCTGATAGGGAGAAACCAAGATGGTGGCATAGGTAAACACCAGAAGTTGCTGCCTCGCACAACCACTTCAAAAATACAACTAAAAGACAAAACGGACATCATCAAGAACCACAGGAAAGCTGGCTGAGGGGAAATTCTATAACTAGAAGGAAAGAGAAAAGCACACTAAGACTCAGAGGAGGTGCGGAAGTAAAGTGCAGAGGTACAGAGGCGCACGCAGTAAGGGTTGGCAACTGAGAACACGGTTGTCTTTTTCAATCAGGAGGGCGTCTCAAGCTCCCAACTGCTCTGAACTCTGGTTCCGGGCGAGTCTCTGGGGACCCAGACTCATATGGGGAGAAACTGGACTGTCTGGCAGCAGGCAGAACTCGAGGGTGGCTTTCTCTCAGAGGTGCTTACAGCGATTACCGGGACGGGACACTGAGATGAGGGGCCTCTTAGGGTAGGACTGAGGAGCAGCCATAGCTGCTTGCTTCGCCCTGTTGATCCCCTGAGACCCCGCCCCACCCAAGCTGTGTACAGAGGCTTTTGCATATGAAAGGCCTGGCCCTTTGCAACCTGAAAATTACCTAACAAACTGCAGCTGGGTCGGAGAGACCCAGAGCTTCCAAAAGACGGCCCAAGGCAGCTTGCATTGCTTCACAGCTGGGCCTCAACTGGGCACCTCCAAACCCCAAACAAAGAAGAGGAATCTTCAGATCTCTGCATAGCTCCTGCTGGGTAGCCTTAGGCAGAGGCTAAATTAGCACCTCCTTAGAGATCCAAGAGCCAGTGTACCCAGTGGTCAGAGTGGGAACATCCAGATTACAACTCCTCAGATCCATAAGGGACACACTCAGGGGGCAGACTCAGTGAGCACCAAAGCCCCACTGAAGCAAGTCTTGCCCCAGAAGGGTGTCTTCAGCACAGAAGTGCTCCCACTGCAGACACAGCTGATTCTCACAGCCAATGGTCTGGAGGTCAATTCCTCCCAGTGATACCTACAACAATCAAGGCTTAACTACAACAAGACTGTGCACACAGCCCACAAAGGGATGCACCAAGAGTGTCCACCTCAGGTAATTGGGGAGGCTGAGCCACTGGGCCCTATAGGACACCTAGCACAGAAAGCCACTCTATCAACACAGGGAAGCATAAAAAATGCGGAGACAAAGAAACATGTCACAAATGACAGAAATGGAGGAAAGCAAACTACAGGGTATAGAGTTCAAAACCACAGTTATAAGGTTTTTCAAGAATTTTCTAGAAACCGCTGATAAATTCAGTGAGACCCTTGAGGTTATGGAAAGGACCAACTAGAAATTAAGAATACACTGACTAAAATAAAGAATATTATAAAGAGTTCCAACAGTAGACTAGAGGATCACAAGAATCAAGTCAAAGATTTGAAATGCGAAGAAGCAAAAAACACCCAACCGGAAAAACAAAAAGAAAAAAGAATCCAAAAATATGAAGATAGTGTAAGGAGCCTCTGGGACAACTTCAAGCGTACCAACATCCGAATTATGGGGGTGCCAGAAGATGAGAGAGACCAAGATATTGAAAACCTATTTGAAGAAACAGTGACAGAAAACTTCCCCTACCTGGTGAAAGAAATAGACTTACAAGTCCAGGAAGCGCAGAGAACCCCAAACAAAAGGAATCCAAAGAGGACCACACCAAGACACAGCAGAATTAAAATGCCAAGAGCAAAAGACAAAGAGAGAATCTTAAAAGCAGCAAGAGAAAGACAGTCAGTTACCTACAAGGGAGTACCCATACGACTGTCAGCTGATTTCTCAACAGAAACTATGCAGGCCAGAAGAGAGTGGAAAGAAATATTCAAAGTGATGAATAGCAAGAACCTACAACCAAGATTACTTTACCTAGCAAAGCTATCATTCAGAATTGAAGGTCAGGTAAAGAGCTTCACAGATAAGAAAAAGCTAAAGGAGTTCATCACCACCAAACCAGTATTATATGAAATGCTGAAAGGTATCCTTTAAGAAGAGGAAGAAGAAGAAAAAGGTAAGGATACAAATTATGAACAACAAATACACATCTATCAACAAGTGAATCTAAAAATCAAGTGAATAAATAATCTGATGAACAGAATAAACTGGTGAATATAACAGAATCAAGGGCATAGAAAGGGAATGGACTGACTATTCTTGGGGGGGAAAGGGGTGTGGGGGGTGCGGGAAGAGACTGGACAAAAATCGTATACCTATGGATGAGGACAGTGGAGGAGGGGGGTAAGTGTAGAGGGTGGGGTGGGATCTGGGTAAAGGGGAGCTATGGGGGGGGGGGGGGGGAGAGAGGAACAACTGTAATAATCTGAACAATAAAGATTTAATTAAAATAAAATAAAAACAGCTGATAAAATTGGTATTAAAAGGTACATAATCAGCTCTAGCCAGTTTGGCTCAGTGCATAGAGCGTTGGCCTGTGGTCCCAGGTTCGATTCCAGCCAAGGGCACATGCCTGGGTTGTGGGCTTGATCCCCAGTAGGGGGCGTGCAGGAGGCAGCCGATCAATGATTCTTTCTCATCATTGATGTTTCTATCTCTCTCCCTCATCCTTCCTCTCTGAAATCAATAAAGAAATATAGAAAAAGAAAAAGAAAAAAGAAATTTTAAAAAAAGTACATAATCAGCATTTTGAATCGTTTGTTCTCTTATTTCTGGAAGTAGCATATTACTCCTGCTTTGGATTCAGAAAATAAAGTGTATATACTTAATAAAAAAACTTCCATTTAAAAACTTAATTAGCCCCCCTTTCTACTCCCTTCTATTATGAAACTAGCAGTATTATACACCTGAGCGCTCAGCAGTTGAATAACATAACATTCTACTTCTCACCAGATAATGTAGAACCATTTGTTAGAGTGACAGGTCTACTTCTTCTCATTCTTTCTGATGATCCTGCTGAATCTGAAGAGTCCTCAGAAGAAACACCTGAAGAGACACTAGCACGTGTCTTGTGGCTTGCAGAATAAGCTGCCTGGCTTGAGGTAGACTGAGTAGGAGAACCTACCAACTCAGGAATTACTCTTATCTGAGATTTTAAACGCTTCTGCTTCGTATTTCTGGTCAGAGATATGAACAAAAGAAGCTGTATTTAACAAAACAGAAAACACCTAAATAAAAGTATACTATTACTTTAATCTGATAATAATTTTAGATCAAAATATTAAAATATCTGTTATTAACATCTTTTTCTGGCATGGATTACTATTAATATTCTTACTTTAAATTTGATATTGTTTTATCACAAATTGGAGTAATGAACAAATGATCCAAGTAACAGTTAACAGAAAATCACATTGAATATGGTTCTTGGGATTCAATGCTTAGGGAGAACCAACATTTATGTAATATAGGCATTTTTCACATTATAAATCTGAGTCTCAGTATGACCCAACTTTCTCTCTAGTTTCTAAACACAGTGTAAAATTAAGAGAAGACATCAACAAAACCTGAACAGAAAAGAAAAAAGGAGGGTGGGGGAAGTAAGAGAGGGTAAAAGAGGAATCAATGGTGATGGAAGAAGACTTGACTTGGAGTGGTGAATACACAATACAATATACATATGATGTATTATTGACCTGTACCCCTGAAACCTATATAATTTTATGAACCAATGTCACCCTAATAAATTCTATTTAAAAAAAAGAAAGAAAGAGGCCCAACTGGTGTGGTTCAATGGTTGAGCGTGGGAACCTATGAACCAGGAGGTCACAGTTTGATTCCCAGTCAGGGCACATGCCTGGGTTGCAAGCTCAATCCCCCAGTGTAAGACGTGCAGAAGGCAGCCAATCAGTGATTTTCTCTCATCACTGATGTTCATATTCTCTCTCCTCTCTCTCTCTCTCTCTCTCTCTCTCTCCCTCCCTCCCTCCCTCTCTGAAGTCAATAAAAATATATTTAATTAAAAAAAAAGAACAGAGGCAAAAAAGAGATCAGAACAAATTAATTTTGTTAATCCTCACCTGAGGATACATTTTCCCATTGATTTTTAGAGAAGGGAGGGGGAGAAGGGGGTCAGGGGAGAGGGGGAGAGAGAGACAAAGAGAGAAAGAGAATGAAACATCAATGTGAGAGAGACATCGATTGGTTGCCTCCTCGAACATGCCCCAACTGGGGCCAGGGATCAAACCTGCAACACAGGTATGTGGCCTTGACCAGGAATTGAACCCACGACCCTTTGGTCTGTGGGCTGACACTCTAAACACTGAGCAACGCTGGCTAGAGCTGGGCAAGCTAATTTTTTTCTAAGACCACGCTGTTTACATCTAAGTTCTAATTCACCATGTTTGGCTCCTGAGCCGTGGATTATGGGGGGAAATAGTGGAAGTTTAAAACAATACATCTTTGGATTTACATTATAGATCTGGGTAATACTCATGTTGAGATAATCCTCTTTTCCTTTCAAACAAAAAGATAAAGGGCTTTTTTGGAATATCTAAAGCATTTGAGCTAAAAGATAACCACAATTCATTAAAGCAGTAATTGTTTATATCATCATAATCAAGAAAATTCAAGCTTTATGTCAAGACAGATTTTAACTTCCATTAATAACAACTGGAGGCAGACCAGTGAATACAAAAAAAAAATCATTACATACTTATACTTATCATAAATATAATTTTTAACATACACAAATGAGTAGTACCTCAAGAGAAAAAGCTTTCCTTTCTTATCCTATAGTCTTCTGAACTGTTAAGACTCTTTTTCGGTTCCAAGAGAAAGCAGAGTTTTTAAAAATAAGCAAGCCCTGGCTAGTGTGGCTGAGTTGGTTGGGCATCATCCCTGGCACCAAAAAGTGGCTGCTGGTTTAATTCCCGGTCAGGGCACATGCTCAGGCTTTGGAACCAGATCCCCGTGGGGGGCACGCAAGAGGCAGCAGGTCAATGCTTTGCTTTCACATCAATGTTTCTCTCTCCCTCTCCCTTCCTCTCTCTCTTAAAAAAAAAAATTAATTAAAAAATTTTAATAACAATAAAAACTCATACAATAATAAATCCAAACTGGGGGTCATTTTATAAAACAAATGACCTATAGTCTTAAAAATGTCTATCAAGAAGACAAAGGTTACAAGTAAATTCCAGATTAAAAAAGACTAAAGAGCCTGGCCAGTGTGGCTCAGTGGTTGAGTGTCAACCCATGAACCAGGAAGTCACCAGTTTGATTCCCAGTCTGATTTAATAGCCAACTGCAAATAACATATAAAGATATAAACTATAGGACAATAGCACAAATAACTGAAGAGAACTAATCTACAACAAAATTCTTTTATCTATGAGAATTAAATAGTATTAAACAAAAGTAGATTAAAAAAAAAAAACCAAGACACTAAAGTAGATTGTTTTGAATTGAAATGCATAGTGTAATCCCCAGAACAACCATGAAGAAACCCATCAAGGGTAGAGTGCACATTCAAACCATATATGAAAACAAACTAAACAACATCAATTTGCACATTCCAATACTCCAAAATACATGTAAATTTTATATCAATGTAAGCTACATCATCAAAGACAGAATATAAATATTAAATTATGAAGAGAATAAACCCTGCATTTTATAATTCTTCTTTACAACTAATTCTCAGTAAGAAATATGGTATGTTATACCTAATAGATGTTTTCTCATAAATATTAAATGCTCAAAGTCCATATACAATAATCACTTTACTCTCTGCATTAAAAACAAAAGTTCATTATGAAAAATATAAATGGTACCTTAAATAACCCTTTATGCCCTGGCCGGGGTGGCTCAGTTGGAGCATCATCCCATACACCAAAAGGTGGCAGGTTCAATTCCTGGTCAGGGCACATACCTAGGTTGCAGGTTCAATCCCTGGTCAGGGAGTACAGGAGGCAACCTACCAATGTTTCTCTCTCAAAGCAGTAAGATAAATAAATAACACTTTATAAAATTCTTTTACAATTGATGATTTTCATTAAATGCTTTAAAAACTTACATAATTGCAAATCAATGAACAGAATGTTATCAAGACAAAAAGGGACTATTCTTTTCTAAATGTTGTCTAAAATGATTAAGAATCGTTTGCATAATAAAATCAAAGACATTATCACGACCTGAAATTTTACAAAGTTGCACAGAAAGCTGGCAATAACCAATTTACCTGGTACTTTTGTTAGCCTGATTGAAACGGTTACAATTTTGCTGTCTCCTGAATCTCTGGCTTCTTCGAAGTTTTTCATTGAATTTTTGACTAATTTTAAAATCAGAGGAGATTTTCTTCATTTTTTCTTCAAATAAGGCAGACAACCTCAAGGTCATACTGTAAATCTGCAAGAATATAAAAGCAAAACTATAACCACAAAGTAACTTTAAAAGCGGGGGTAAGGGGAAGAGATCAACCGAAGGACTTGTATACATGTATATAAGCCAAACCAATGGACATGGACAACATGGGGATGGGAGCATGAGTTTGTGGGGGGGGGGGGGAGGTTGGAGGTTAATGGGGGGGATGAGGACACATTTGTAATACCTTAACTAATAATAAAAAATAAAATAAAAAAGTATTTTTTAAATGAGAATGTACTCATTGAGGTTACTTGTAATCTTTTATATTAGTGTTACAGATAATGGCTCTTACTGACTTTATCTATTTCCCAACCCTTCCCTTCAATGACTTCTACAAGAGTCTGCAAGAAAGAGCAACTATCTTGGCTTTTCCCATTTTCCCATCTACATGTACAAACCTACATGTAACCTTTTCCAAAAGTTAGATGGGAAGTTTGTTGGTTTTCAAATTGCTACTGAGGCAGCAAAAAAGCAGTGTCTCTTTGAGGCAAGGGAACTTCTCACCAGTCTCTACTTGAAATCTGAATGCCTTTGATGACACTTAGATCCAAATCTGAATTACAGACAAAGAATACCTTGCATCTGGCAGCAAGAGGAAAATATGGCCTAAAATTTTACTACAAACAAAAGATTGTGTTTTAACTATTTTTATAATTAAATAACATCAAATCTTGGAAAGAACAGCAATGTGATGTTAAGCACTACTATAAGCAACATTTGGTACAGCTATGTATTTACAGGAAGTACTCTTTACTCGTCCCAATCATTCCTGAGAATAAGTGCACAAGTCTAATGTTCCAGAGCTAATTATGAATCACTGATGCATGAGTGATTCATACTAGAGAACCTTTAAAAATGCTTCATATATCTACCATATAAATATATCTGTAACATATATGTGAAATTTGCAATCCCTGATCTGATTTTTTAATGATCTTTAACAGTTATTTTCAGTATTGTGCATATGTTAAACTTATTCTTTTCATTGAAACCTGGAGTCTAGTATAAGTCACCAATTTTAACAATCATATTGTTTGAAACCTCTGATTATCTTATCACCATTTTCATGTTTTCTCATTAGCTTTTTTGTAAAATTCAGTAATACACTTGAATTGAAAATAAACATTATTTAACAAAAGTGGGTGCTATAATTATCAGCTCTTCAATATGAAGAATGACATATATAAAAAATCCGTTAGCATCATATACAATGGTGAAAGACTAAAAATCTTTCCGAGATCAGGAATAAGACAAAGATGCCTGCTTTCATCTCTGCTATTCAACAATGTGCTTTAAGTTCTAGTGAGAGCAATTAGACAAGAAAATAAAATTATCATTCAAATTGGAATGGTAGAAGTAAAACTATCTCAACTTACAGATGACATGATTCTATATATAATAACACTCTAAGATTCCAGTTGTTAGTACTAATAAATGAATTCAGCAAAATTATAGGGTACAATAACCACATACAAGAATTAGTTGTGTTTCTAATACACCAACAATGAACAATCAGAAAAAGAAATTAAGAAAGCAACTGAATTTCAAATACCATCTAAACAATAAACTGGGAATAAACTTAACCAAGGAGGTGTTAAGACTTGTCACTGAAAATTACAAACACTACTGGAAGAAATTAGACCTAAATAAATGGAAAAAACATCCCCTATTAAGAAATAGGAAGACTTGCCCTAACCAGTTTGGCTCGGTGGATAGAGCGTCGGCCTGTGGACTCAAGGGTCCCGGGTTCGATTCCGGTCAAGAGGCATGTACCTTGGATGCCGGCACATCCCCAGTGGGGGGTGTGCAGGAGGCAGCTGATCGATGTTTCTCTCTCACTGATGTTTCTAGCTGATGTTTCTAGCTCTCTATTCCTCACCCTTCCTCTCTGTACAAAATCAATAAAACATTAAAAAAAAAAAAAAGAAATAGGAAGACTTAACAGTGTCAAGATGTCAATACTGCACAAAGCAATCTATACATTCAATGCAATCTCTATAAAAAATTCAAAGGAGAGAGAACCAAGATGGCGGCATAGGTTAACGCCGGAGTTTGCTGCTTTGAACAACTACTTCAAAAGTGAAACCAAAAAACGGAAGGGACATCACCCAGAACCACAGGAACGCTGGCTGAGTGGAAGTCCTACAACTAGGAGGAAAGAGAAACGCATACGGACACTCAGAGGAGGCGCAGTGCTGAAGTCAAATTCTGAGGTGCGGAGTGCGCGGAGCGGGCTGGCGGCGGAGGGCGCGGTTGTTGTTTTCAATCGGGAGGGAGTCGCAGACTCTGAGCACCAGATCCGGGCGAGTCTTTAGGGACCCAGACCCAAACGGGAGAAGCGGGACTGTGTGGCTTCGGTCAGAGCGAGTGCAGCTTTCTCTCCCAGCTTTGCAGCGGGTGCTGGGACTCAGAGAGGCAGAGCCCCTTGGGACAGGACTGAGAGCCGCCATAACTGCTCTCTCCGGCCCACCCTGTTGATCCTGTGCGACCCGCCCTGCCCAAGCCCTGCACAGAGGCAATTGCCGGATAGCCTCAGGCAAAGGCTAGATTAGCACCTCCCTAGGACAGAAGTTCTCTCACTGCTGACACAGCTGATTCTCATAGCCACTTGGCCTGGAGGTCAAACCCTCCCTGGAATTAGCTACAACAATCAAGATTTATCTATAAGACTGCGAACAAAGACCACTAGGGGGTGCACCAAGGAAGCATAACAAAATGCGGAGACAAAGAAACAGGACAAAATTGTCAATGGAAGAAATAGAGTTCAGAACCACACTTTTAAGGTCTCTCAAGAACTGTTTAGAAGCTGCCGATAAACTTAATGAGATCTACACGAAAACTAATAAGACCCTCGATCTTATATTGGGGAACCAACTAGAAATTAAGCACACACGGACTGAAATAACGAATATTATACAGACGCCCGACAGCAGACCAGAGGAGCGCAAGAATCAAGTCAATGATTTGAAATGCGAGGAAGCAAAAAACATCCAACCGGAAAAGCAAATTGAAAAAAGAATCCAAAAATGCGAGGATAGGGTAAGGAGCCTCTGGGACAGCTTCAAGCGTACCAACATCAGAATTATAGGGGTGCCAGAAGATGAGAGAGAGCAAGATATTGAAAACCTATTTGAAGAAATAATGACAGAAAACTTCCCCCACCTGGTGAAAGAAATGGACTTACAGGTCCAAGAAGCGCGGAGAACCCCAAACAAAAGGAATCCAAAGAGGACCACACCAAGACACATCATAATTAAAATGCCAAGAGCAAAAGATAAAGAGAGAATCTTAAAAACAGCAAGAGAAAGAAACTCAGTTACCTACAAGGGAATACCCATACGACTGTCAGCTGATTTCTCAACAGAAACTTTGCAGGCCAGAAGGGAATGGCAAGAAATATTCAAAGTGATGAATACCAAGAACCTACAACCAAGATTACTTTATCCAGCAAAGCTATCATTCAGAACTGAAGGTCAGATAAAGAGCTTCACAGATAAGGAAAAGCTAAAGGAGTTCATCACCACCAAACCAGGATTATATGAAATGCTGAAAGGTATCCTTTAAGAAGAGGAAGAGGAAGAAAAAGGTAAAGATACAAATTATGAACAACAAATATGCATCTATCAACAAGTGAATCTAAGAATCAAGTGAATAAATAATCTGATGAACAGAATGAACTGTTGATTATAATAGAATCAGGGACATAGAAAGGGAATGGACTGACTATTCTTGGGGGGGAAAGGGGTGTGGGAGATGTGGGAAGAGACTGGACAAAAATCGTGCACCTATGGATGAGGACAGTGGGTGGGGAGTGAGGGCGGAGGGTGGGGCGGGAACTGGGAGGAGGGGAGTTATGGGGGGGAAAAAAAAGGAACAAATGTAATAATCTGAACAATAAAGATTTAATTAAAAAAAAAAAAAAAAAAAAAACAAAACAAAAAAAAAATTCAAAGGACTTTTTTGAAATGGCAAAAGCTATTCCTCAAGCTCACAAAGAATTGCCAGGGACCCTGAGTAGCTGAATCTTGAAAAAGAAAATAGTGGGAGGACTCACACTTCCTGATTTCAAAACTTACTACGAAGCTACAGTAAACAAAACATTGTGGTACTGATGTATAGATAGATGGACGCACAAACACATACATATAATGGAATAGAATTGAGTGCGAAAATAAACATATATATCAATGGCCAACTGATTTTCAAAAATGGTGCCAATCTGAATGCCTTTGATGGGAAAAGAAATAGTCTCTCCAATAGATGGTGCTGGGACAAATGTATTTCCACCTCACACCATATACAAATATTAACTCAATAGGGATCAACTTAAATATAAGAGCTATACCACAAAACTCTTAGAAGAACACATAAGGGTGAACATTTATAACAATGGATTTGGCAATGGATTCTTAGACATGAAACCAAAAACACAAAATACACATGCACACAAAAGGTAGACGGGACCTCACCAAATGAAAACGTTTATACATCAAAGGATATTGTGAACAAGTGAAAGGACAAACTACAGAATGAGAGAAAATATCTGGAAAACATTTGACAAAGATTAATATCCAGAATATATGAACAAATTCCTACAACTCAACAACAAAAATATCCAATTAGAAAACGGGCAAAGCACTTGAATAGGTATTTCTCCACAGAAGATATAGAGTGGCCAATAACCATACACACGTGAAAAGATGCTCAACATTAGTGTATTGACTATATTCTGCATTCTTGATGCTCTGGCATTAGGAAACTTGATCCTGGAGAGATTGCCCCTCCCATGGCTAGCTAATTCCTCGAGATAGCAAAGAACTCTTTAAAACAAACATGCCTGATACACAAAACAATCCAGAGTTCATACCTCTATCCTCTTGATAAAACTCTCACATATCAAGCCAATATTCCATTCCCCCCATGCTAAATCACACCAGGAACCAGACACATAGAGACCACCCCTATAGGCCAAAGCTATGGGAAATATTCAAGCTAGCCAATCCTAAACTTTACTTTGCACCCAGCTTTGCGTCCTGCAAAAACCTCAAACTACAGGCTCTGTGCTATAATCTTCCCTTTCCCGGCCCCTGCCTACTGACCAAAGCTGGTGCATCCCCATGGGGCCCTGCATGGTGAGGTGTGCCTCATTTCTAGGAATCTGTTAGTATAAACTTCTTCCTTCATGGCAGTCATCTCCAGATCTGCCTGTCCTACCATACCTGATTAAAATAAATCTCAGGTGCAATTTGTTATCTACACTAATAAAAGAGAAAAATGGTAATTGGCGTACGATGATACCCTTTTCATTAGCTAATCAGGGCTATATGCAAATTAACTGCCAACTAAGATTGGCAGTTAACTGCCAACAAGATGGCGGTTAATTTGCATATGTAGGCACAATGCAGGGAGGTGAAAGGGAAAGCAGGAAGAAGCCCCCTGCCACTGACAGTGATTGGAAACCCAGGGGGGAGCTAAGAGCTGGGGGACAGGGCAAAGGCGGCCCTGGGGCCGCCTTTGCCCTGCCCCCCAGCCATGATTGGAGAATCAGGTGCCTTTGCCGCCCTGGCCAGTGATAGCAGGAAGTAGGGGTGTAGCCAGCAATGGGAGCTGGGCACGGTCGAAGCTGGCAGTCCCAGGAGCTAGGGGTCCCTTGCCTGGGCCTAAAGCAGAGCCCACGATCGCAGGGCCGCTGCAGCTGTGGGTCCCCGCTGCCCGTGCTGGACGCCTAGGCCAGAGGCGTCAGGCCTGGGCAAGGGGCCGATCCTGCGATTGGAGGGTGATGGGGGTCAACGCCTGAGGGCTCCCAGTATGTGAGAGGGGGCAGGCTGGGCTGAGGGACACTCCACACACACACACACACACACACACACACACACACACACACACACACCCAGTGCACGAATTTCGTGCACCGGGCCCCTAGTAAGTAATAAGAGAAATGCAAATCAAAACCACAAGAGTACTACTTCACACTCACTAGGATGGCTACAATTTAAGAAAACACACTGGCGAGGATATGGAGAAATTAGAATCCTCATACTTTGCTGAGGGAATATAAAATGATGCAGCCATCATGGAATACAGTCTGGTGGTTCCTAGAAAAGCTAAACATACAATTACCCTAGGAACCAGCAATTCCACTCTTATATATCCAAGGAAACTGAGAGCAAGAACTCTTACAGATACTTGTATTGCAATATTCACTGCAGCATTAATCACAATTGCCAAAAAATAGAAATAACTCGTGTCCATCAAGAGATAAATGAATAAACAAAATATCATATACCCAACCCATACAATGGATAATTATTCAGCCATAAAAAGAAAGTTCTCATACTACACAACTTGGATGAACCTTTAAGACATTATGAAAAGTGAAGTAAGTTAGACACAGAAGGACAAACTGTATTATTCAACTTACATGAAATATCTAGAATAGGCAGATTCTTAAAGATAGAAAGTAGATTAGAGACTACCAAGGGCTGAGGCAATGGAGAATGTGGAATTAATTGCTTAAAGGTTACGGAGCTTCTGTTTGGAGTTATGAAAGAGTTTTGGAAGGAGATAGCAGTGACAGTTAAACAATATTGTGAATATAATTAATGCCACTGAATTGCACTTAAAATGGTTAAAATTATAAGTTTTATGTTATATAGATTTAACCACAATTTTGAAAACCTGATAATGTAGTATATCAGAAACCATTACATTATACACTTCAAACAGTGAGTTGTATGGTATGAATCCTCAAACATATATTTAAAACAAAAGAGGAAGCCTGGTCGGCGGGGCTCAGTAGGTTGATTGTTGACCTATGAACCAGGAGGTCATAGTTCAATTCCAGGTCCGGGCACAGGCTCGGGTTGTGGGCTCAATCCCTAGTGTGGGGTGTGCAGGAGGCAGCCAATCAATGATTCTCTCTCATCATTGATGTTTCTATCTCTCTCCCTCTCCCTTCCTCTCTGAAATCAATAAAAATATATGTTTTTTTAAAAAGAGAAGGGAGATGCCCTAGCCACTTTGATTCAGTGGATAGAGCGTCGGCCTGACGACTGAAGGGTCAGTCCCAGGTTCAATTCTGGTCAAGGGCACATGCCCAGGTTGAGGGCTTGATCCCCAGAGGGGGGAGTGTAGAAGGCAATCAGTGATTCTCTGCATCACTGATGTTTCTCTCCCCCCCCCTTCCTCCCTGAAATCAATAAAAATGTATTTTAAAAAGGGGGGGTAATGAAATTTATTTCCTTTCTGGAAAGAAACAGTCTCACAATAGTGACTTTGACAATAACACAAGCATGAAAAATTTTAGACTTGAATATTAAACTGATCCAATAAGCAATTTGGAAATTGAATGCTGAGACGAGAATTAATAATGTGGGAGGAATCTGATAATAATGAGGAGAAAGTGAAATTAAGACAAAATGATTAATTAGCAGTGAGAGTCACTGATGATAGACAGAGAAAGTGGTATAAATCGCCTCAAATTGTTGCTGTGGTGTTTTGTTTTGTTTTTAATTACCCAGCACCTTGGCCACATAGGTTTTGTGATGTTTGTGAAAATTCCCTGACAGCATGTGGGCTCTTTTGTGTTATTATGTTTCAACAAGTTTTGAAAGTTATCCAATGAATAACTTTTTAACAAAGATTTAGAAATGTACTCCATACTTGTATTCTTAAATAATCAGATCACTCATGTGTTTCTTCTTCGGATCCAAAATATTAGTTTACAGTAGTCCTACCCCCACATTCAGATTTTCATTTTCTTACTTTTAATATTCTTCCAGCTCTATCAATAAATTTTCAACCCACTTTTCAAGATTCCCAACTGCATGAAAATATAGATTTTTCTCCTTCTACATATCAAATTTAAGTTTGTTTATTTTTACTGAGGCCCTCACTCCCACCAATTCATTCATAAAACTGCAGGAAGATAACATTAACTGTGGTGAGGTAGCAAGAGCAGCTATTTGGGCAGTGGCAGAAGCTCTATTCTCAACAGTAGTCTTGCTCTACTCACTTATCTTTAATGTTCCAACCTCTCCCAGCCAGCAGAAAATTATCATCTATAACAGATCACACTCTTCTCTTCTTATAAAGCACTTTAAATTACCTTTGATCTTTTGTTTGGTGTATATGCTTTTGCATTGCTAAATATCAACCGGATGTCTTTGCAAAATTCCAAAGGGCTGTCATAATTTTCCGCTTCTAAAGTCTCCCTTACTGTTCCAAAATCCATTGGAGTATCTATAATATCTCGATAGTCCTAGGTTTTAAAAACAATAATTAGTTCAAAATGTTCATTCCTGCTTATAGAAATATAAGTGCATCAGATCTCTAAAATATTAAAAACTGGTGCACAAAATTTGTTCACTTGGGGGGGGGGGTGTCCCTAAGCCCAGCCTGTGCCCTCTCGCAGTCCAGGAGCCCTCAAGGGATGTCTGACTGATGGCTTAGGCCCACTCTCAATGGAGATGGGGCCTAAGCTGGCAGTCAGACATCCGTAGCGCTGCAGTGGTGGCGGGAGAGGCTCCCACCACCGCCGCTGCGCTCACCAGCCGTGAGCCCAGCTCAGGGCTTCTGGCTGAGTGGCACACCCACTGTGGGAGCACACTGAACACCAGGGGGGGGGCTGCTCCTGCATTCAGCATCTGCCCCCTGGTGATCAGTGGACATCATATCGACTGCTCGTTCTGCCGTTTGGTCAATTTGCATAATACCCTTTTATTATATAGGATTATACAAGAGAAAAAAATTAGAAGGAGCTTAAGAATCATTAATAACTTTTTAAAAAACATGACCCAGACATAAAGACAAGGTAAGAAATAACCAAGTATACTTGGTAGCAGGACACAGACTGGTATTTTTATTTGTGTTTTTTTTCAAATTATAAGAGAAAGTTTATTTAGAAAGTTACAAAGCTAGCAAAAGTAAGCCAGCTGGACTGTGCAGGCTCACAAAACCAGTTTCAGATGCAGAAGGGCCCTTGAAGCTTAGGAGAGGGAAAGGCAAAGGTAATACACCTGGTGGGAGTGTGGGGGAGAAGAGGGGTCAGGAAAGGGAGAGCCAGGCATGGACTGGTTTTTATTTCCTTCTTTACACCTTTTGTCATTTCCAAGCTTTTACAGTAAGTTTGTGCTTTACTTTCTGACTTTTTTTTAAAGGTCATTTTCCATTCCTTTATTACTAGAGTGAAAACAGACACTTTTTACACAATTTACAGTTTTCCTGGCGCTGGGACTTCTTAGATAATGGATACCATGTAGAATTCTCCCATTATTAGGTAACTGTCTTAATGGTAAGAGAAAAAGCTAACATGAAACTAGACATCTTACTCTTTAAAAGTTTAATTTAAATACCTCTACATCGATCTCCTCTAACAAACTTTAAAAAGCCCCAAACATTCAAAAAAATGGCAACTTACTGGATATTCAACCAAATCAACAGGTTGTCTAAATGGTTCAGAATCTTCACATTGAAAAATTAAGTTCACTAGTTCCTTACACTGTTTCTTCCAGTTGCTTTCAACATAGCTGGTGGCTTTGCTGCTCCTTTTTTTCCAATCATGGCCCTAAAAATATATTCACATAATCGAAAGTATTTTCAGTGTTGGGAAAATGACACTATAATATCGTATTTGACTTTCTATCTACTTGGAAAAAATCCACTTTTCTGTAAAAATCCAATGTCACATCTAGAAACAGGTTACTCTAGAAATATTTTTCAATCCAGCACTGATCCCCCACATCTAGAAAATGTTTTCACAGAATTTGAAATATCACATTGGATAGTGGTAGGCAGAATCAGAATAATGACTCAAAGATATCTGCATCCTAATGCCAAGAACCAGGAACTATGTCACTTTACATGGCAGCTGTGACTAAAGGCATGCTCTTGAGATGGGGAGACTGTCCCAGATTATCTGGCTGTGCCCAATGTAATCACAAGGGTCCTTACAAGTGGAGGCAGAGGGTCAGAGTCAGACTGTAAGATGTTACACTGCTGACCTGAAGGTGGCCACGAGCCTCTAGAACAGCCGTGGGCAAACTACAGCCCGCGGGCCGGATCCGGATCCGGCCCGATGAATAAAACTATTGAAAAAAAAGACCATACCCTTTTATGTAATGATGCTTACTTTGAATTTATATTAGTTCACACAAACACTCCATCCATGCTTTTGTTCCGGCCCTCCGGTCCAGTTTAAGAACCCACTGTGGCCCTCGAGTCAAAAAGTTTGCCCACCCTTGCTCTAGAAGCTGGAAAATGTGAGGACACGAATTCTAGCCTAGAGTTCCCAGAAGGAACACAGCCATGCCAACACCCTGAATGTAGCCCAGTGAGACCATGTCAAACTTCTAATTTACGGAATGTAACATAACATTTTTGTTGTTTAAGCCACCAGATTTGTAATTTGCTAGAGCAGGCATAGCAAACAAATTCTAAACAGGTACTAAACACTTGGGAAAAGTATATGAAAATGACAAATCAGATGATGGAAATTCAAGTCTAACTTTTCCATGTTATCTGGGGCAAGCATATTATGAAAACTTTTATTAAAAGCTTAAAGTTTAAGCAGCATTTGGATGAAATTTAAAATGTTAACATTTTTGAGCATTCCCAGATTAGTAACCTTGACTTTTAATTAACATATTACATTAAAACTTCAAGAGTTCTACTGGTGACACTACAATTCTAACTACCCAATATCCAAAACTTATTTCCATACATCCCCCAACTAATCCTCATTTTTTTTAAAAAAGGTTCAGTTACCAAATGCTAGTTAATTTTTCCCTTCAAATGTCTCATCTTCCTCCCTTCCTTTCCATTCCAAGCAAACACCATCCTTGACTAGATTCCCATCCTTTACTCCCAGATTCTTGCAATAAACTCCTAACTCATTTCCTTTACCACCTATCTTCATATCCCTCAAAATATATTTGTCAATTTTGACTGTGCAGTTTATTCTCTACTTTAAATGAAAACCTTGGTTTTCAATATCACCATTATTGGCTCCCAAAATAACAGCCAGACATAGCCACTTTGCTTACTCCAGCATTTACCCTCTACACCAGTCAGACCGGTGCTCTCAGCAGCCCACTAACATGCCACACTTTCCTACTTTTTCGGTTTGGATTGTAATATCCCCTACTTTTTTATTGTTTTAACTCCATCTCATTCTGAGAAAATAGTTAAAATCCCAAGTCTTCCACTAAACCTTACCTAACTATCCAGCTTTCAGTGATTACTCCCCTTTCTCTTACAAAATATTCCATAACTATATCAATGTAACTTTTCAAATACAACACCTAAGACCTTAGGTTGATTTTAAACAAAGAATAAGTAAACAACAAAGATTAATCAGGCAGATTAACTTACTCTTCTTCTTCCAGAAGATGTTTTAGGGAGATCACTATCATCCTAGAAATAAAAATCAGAGCACCTTAAGTGTTAACATTCTCATTAAAATTGCAATAATTTTAATTTAAAAAGTATATGAAAGATAAGGTTATAACTTATTAACAAAACCTCAAAAGACAGACTATATTGGATAATCTTTGTGGTACGCAGAGTCTAACCAACCAACTATTCTTAATACCCTATACATTCCCTAAGAACATGCATTAATTCCAAAAAATAGCTATAAAAGGCAGCTTTAAATTTGTGTTTTATTTCTATGCAGAAATCCCAGAAACAGTCTTCTACAATTCCTGCATATTTGTACTCTCCACAGTTTCTTATTCCCTAAATCTATACCCATTTTTAATCCAATATAAATTAGCATGCGAATCAGTGAACTAAAGTTTGTGTAGAAATTAAGCTATGTTGGTGGGGTTTTTTACGCCATATTGTTTTTAAAGACTATCTTCCCTGTAAACAAATCCAACAGCCTGATTCTCAAAAAGGGCAGCATCACTGCTACTTGCCTCACTGACACTTCAAAGCCATCCCAAGGAAGGACTCTAGGGTACATGAGCAGGTAAAGCTTGTGAATTCTCAACTGCAATTAAATCCATGCTCAGATATGGGTTTTACAAAAAATAATTTCCAAGGTACTTCTTTAATCTACCTTTCTCTAGAGAAAATTTGTAAAGAGAACATATTCCAAGCCTAAGTTGTTCACTTTAACATATCGTTTGGTATATTGATAATTAATTATTGGCTAAAACAAATTATGCCACTATCTAGATAATTAAAAATGTTTTTATCAAGTGTCCTATTTTCATAGTAAGTTGGAATATAGTAAGAATTGATATACTTAATCAACATTTTGTACTTCACTCATTCTTTCAAGTTACCATTTAAAATTAACAAAAATCATTGTAAAATTGACAAACTTCATACCAAAGCCTTGGCATTTTGCTCATCATTTTCAGAAGTGTTAGAAAGTTCTGAGATATCTGTACAGTCTTGATTCCTAAAAAAAACAATTTTTCATTTTTTTAACAGTATGCAGATATCGTTATTGTTGCTAAAGATTCAAACTACAGGTTAGATATAAACAGTTGCTCAACTATGCATACCTAATTTCAACCAGAGAAATATCAGGTTTTTAACTCTACCCTCTGTGGAAACAACTATCTTGCAATATGAAAAGTAAGGGGTTTTTTTCAGTTAAATATACACGAAAATTTAGCTGGTAATCCAGGAATAACAAATATATGGCCTCAGTTAATGAATTCATGGAGAAATTTTTCTAAGTATCATCACAAGTAATAATCATAGGATGAGTACCAAGAAAATAGTTTATTTGAGATAAAAGAGAATAGAAGAAAAAAAGGAAGTAGAACTTAAATCAAATTATATCTTAACCTCACTATAAAAACAGAACAAATCCTAAAGCAGTGATATCCAGGCATAAAGGAGATGAAAATGATATGTGATCTTCCTGAAGAAAGAAAGAAGTATGTTCTAGGAAAGAGGTAGTAAGTCCAAGTCCCCCAAACATAGGACAGATTAAACCCAGAGAAGTGACACAGACTGCAACTCGTTGCTACATATTGAAAATGATGGCATAACTTCTAAATTATCTTCTCTAATACAGTATTCTTCTACAGAATTTTTTTATAGCTATGGGGAAAAGGCATATAAGATCATATAGCAAAACTCACTAATTTTAAAGGATACAGGCTGAATAATTTGTCCAAAGTCACACAGAATATTCACTAGATGATATTAAGCTAGACCTTGGATGCTGATTTCCAGATCAGTTTTCATTGCACTATTCCAATTCTGATTCCCAATGCAGGAAATTATGTGTAATATCCATGCATGTACAAACACTCTCACAGGACACAGATTTAATCCAAAGATTAAAACTCAAATCTAATCATGAGGAAATATCATACAAACCCAAATTAAGTACCAGTGACAAAGTAATTGTCTAACACTTATAAAAAATGACAAGGTCATGAAAGAAAGGAAAGACTGGGGAACAGGTTAAAGAAAATGTAGAAATTGAAAACAGTGAGCATGATGGGGATTCTGGATAGGATCCTGATACAGAAAAAGGACATTGATATAAAAACTAAAAATCCAATTAATGCCCTAGCCGGTTTGGCTGAGTGGATAAAGCATCAGTCTGTGGACTCAAGGGTCCCGGGTTCGAGTCCTTTCAGGGACACATGCCTGGGTTGCAGGCTCGATCCCCAGTAGGGGGCCTTCAGGAGGCAGCCAGCCGATCAATGATTATCTCTCATCATTGATGTTTCTATCTCACTCTCCCTCTCCCTTCCTCTCTGAAATCAATAAAAATATATTTTTAAAAAACAAAAACCAATAAAGTGTTACAGCTACAGTCAATAGCACTGTACCAAGACTAGTTCCTTAGCATTTCATCAGGACATCACAGATATGTAAAAAAATGTTACCCGAGTGGAAACAGATACATGTAAGTGGCAAATGTCTATAGTTTAAATTATTTCAAAATGTTAAAAAGTAGAAAAATTTGGATTAATTTCTCATTCCTGTACAGACATTACAATCACAGTAAGTATGTAAAGAAATGTCATTTAAAGTAACATTAAAAAGGTATCAAATTCGCCAAAACCGGTTTGGCTCAGTGGATAGAGCGTCGGCCTGCAGACTGAAAGGTCCCAGGTTCGATTCCGGTCAAAGGCATGTACCTGGGTTGAGGGCACATCCCCAGTAGGAGATGTGCAGGAGGCAGCTGATCGATGTTTCTCTCTCATTGATGTTTCTAACTCTCTATCTCTGTCCCTTCCTCTCTGTAAAAAATCAATAAAATATATATTTTTAAAAAAAGGTATCAAATTCAGAGAGCAAAAATTAAGCACTAGATCGCTGCAAGAACACAATATGCAAAGTCACTCACTTTTCCACATCTATAACATGAAGTCACTTACTTGATAAATTTTAGAAGCTGGTCAGTTATCTTCTTAGCTGATCTTGCAATTACACTCTCAGGCTCATTAAATGTTCTGGCATTGTGCTCTATGTATCTGACTTCCCAAACCAATGCAGATAGCCTCCTTCAAAATAAAAAGGCACTTTACGGTTTAGAAAATAAAAAGACAGAAATCAAGTAAAAACACCCAGCATGTTAAGCCAGCATGATATATTAATTAAAACAAAAGTGCAACTCGGTCCCCGGTGGGGGCATGTGGGAGGCAGCCGATCCGATGATTCTCTCTCATCATTGATGTTTCTATCTCTCTCTCTCTCCCTCTCTCTTCCTCTCTGAAATCAACAACAAAAAATTTTTTTTTACAGTGCAAAGTAACAATGAATAACCTTCTCATGCTGTCAACTTGATCATAGTCATAGCAATTATACTGGAAGATGAACTGCACAGATACATTTAAGGACCAAAAAAATCTTAACAGATCAGTTAATCACATCCAGAAAAACAACAGAACAATCCTCCCTTTTCACAATGCCTATGGGTACATTTGAAGCTGTTGAGACTCAATAAAGAAAATGTGTTCAACATCATCAATCCTAAGAATCAATCTTACTGTAACGTAACAAAGGGATTTCTGATCAAATGCACATTTCCATGTTTGACTACAGAGCTAAATTATATCAACAACGTGAACTCAAGAAATCAGTTTTTACTTTTTTAAAATGTTTTGATTGATTTTTAGAGAGAGGAAGGGAGAGGGCGAGATAGGATCCTTGTTCGGTTGCTTCCTGCACACCCCCTAACGTGGATCGAGCCCGCAACCCTGACCTGGAATTGAACCAGTGACCTCTTGGTGCATAGGTCGATGCTCAACCACTGAGCCACACTGGCCAGGCTTATAAAATTTTTCAAAATAGTTGAATTATAAAAAATAAGATACCTTCTATTGCTTTAAAAAAATATCATTGAGAATAGGAAATTTTATAGCTATCAGTACTCTAGAAGCCAGAGATAAAACACACATTGCTTTAGGATATTAATCTTTCAAAGGCCAAAGTCCACTTATTAACTAAGTTAAATTTTATTTTATTTTTTTAAAATATATTTTATTGATTTTTTATAGAGAGGAAGGGAGAGAGATAGAGAGCTAGAAACATCGATGGGAGAGAAACATCGATCAGCGGCCTTCTGCACACCCCCCACTGGGGATGAGCCCGCAACCAAGGTACATGCCCCTGACCAGGATCGAACCCAGGACCTTTCAGTCCGCAGGCTGACGCTCTATCCACTGAGCCAAACCGGTTTCGGCTTAAATTTTATTTTTAAATGGAACAGGTATATAGGAATGTTAAACATACAAATAAAAAATTTAACCTCTCCCTGCCGGGTAGCTCAGTTGGTTAGTGTTGTATATACATCAAGGCTGTAGGGTTCGCTCCCCAGTCAGGGCCATCAGGGCACATGCAGGAAGCAACCAATGAATGCATAAATAAGCGGAATGCAAATTGATGTTTCTCTCTCTCTCTCTCTCAAAAAAAAAAAGACTACAGAACATAATTTGTAAGAATAAAAGAAAGACAAACTACTTAAGGAATGAAATCTGGTAATTTTTCTTATCCAGGTTCTAATCATACCTACCCACAGGCACCTAACACAATGTCTTACAGGACCAAGAAATTACGATAATAAAAAAAGAAAATGAAACAAAAAATGTTAGTCAGTCCCCATTCCACCACTGTCACCATCAACTACCATTACCTCATTTACCCTAGTTGGTTCAGCCAAGTATCTTTTCAAACTATTTTTAAAATAGGTTTTACTAACCTGTAAAATCGATTAACAAGTCTCATTCGAATAGTGTAAAGATCAGTTGGGTAAGCCACTACAGTACAGTACTTCGGGTACGTACACAGATCAACTGGACCTGCAAAAGCTGCTGCTATATCTGTCAGGGCAGACAGAAGAGTTTTTATTAATAAATTCATAACCCCTCAGTGATATTTCTCCACAAATAATTCATAAAATACACTAAAGCTACATTTAATATTGCAAGCTTAACCAACACGTAATAAGTAGGAACTGTAGTAATAAACACAACCACGATTAAATTTTTAAATACTTGTGTGGAAAAGCCTGAACATGAAACTTTTCATGCTAAAAAAACTTACCGAGATTCATAAGTTGATCTATGCCACTAATAATTCGTTCACATTCTTCATCCCTCGATTTTTGACCCCATTCACCATCTTGTGGTTTGTAGAGCAATTTCTCTAGCTCGTCTGAAGTAACAGAAATACTAGCTCCTAATTCTTCAGGTGGATCAACTATGAATTCCATTAAAAAAGAACACAAAGAATAAAACAAATATACACTATACTTAAATTCAATTCAAAGATCTATAAAGAAGACACTAATTACAAAGGACAAAGTAGTCACTTAATAGCAGAGAAAACTGGCAGACACCACGTCAATCAAATGATTAAAGTTAACAGCATAAATGGGTATCACGTGCCTCCATATATGCATGGGAAACACATTTCTCTAACACTCTTGCCTCGAATGCAAACCCTGGGTTTAATCGTGAAAAAACAAACAAACAAACAAACAGCAGAAAAACCCCAACTGAGGGAAATTCTACAAAATAATTGGCCAGTATTCTTACAAAGTATCATGGTCATGAGAGAATGAAAAGACCCAGGGACCCCAGACTAAAAGAGATTAAGATGGCACGGCAATGAAATCCGTATGTGAAAGGACATTAGGACAATGATCTAAATTTGAAGGCCTATGGATTAGAATTGTATCAGTGATAACTTCCTGATTGATAGCTGCACTATAAATTATTTAAGATGTTAACATTTGAGAAAACTGGGTATTCATAAATTCAATGTACTATTCTTGTGACATTCTGTAAGTCTCAAATTATTCCAGAACAAAATATTTTGAAAGTGCAATAAAGCCCAGCCAGCATAGGTCAGTGGTTAAGCATCAACCTATGAACCAGGAAATCATGGATTGATTCCCAGTCAGGGCACATGCCCGAGTTGTGAGCTGGATCCCCAGTGTGGGGTATGTAGGAAGCAGTCAATCAATAATTTTCTCCCATTGGTGTTTCTCTCTCTCCTTTTCCCTTCCTCTCTAAAATCAATAAAAATTAAAGTTTTAATTTAATTTAATTTAATTTAATTTAATTTAATATAAAGCCCAGCCAATTTGGCTCAGTGGCTGAGTGTTGGCCATGAATCAGGAGGTCACGGTTCAATTCCCGATCAGGGCACATGCCTCGGTTTTGGGCTCAATAAATCAATAAAAACATATTTGGGGGGGAGGGGGGGAATGTTTGAAGTCTGGGTTAGAATGACTTGGGTTAGAATCTTAACTCCTACCCTTTCTAGATGTGTGTATGACTTAAACAAATTACTGCAAACTCTCTGAACCTTATTTCTTTCATCTGTAAAATAACAGAGAATCAACCTCAGAGCAGGATTAGATGAAATGACATGCACAAAGTTCTTTGAAACAGAGTAAGACCTCAAAAAATGCTGGGTTTTGCCCTGGCCGGTTTGGCTCAGGGGATGGAGCATTGGCCTGAGGACTGAAGAGTCCCAGGCTGGATTCCGGTCAAGGGCATGTGCCTTGGTTGTGGGCACATCCCCAGTGAGGAGTGTGCAGGAGGCAGCTGAATCGATGTTTCTGACTCTCTATCCCTCTCTAAAAAATCAATAAAATATATTTTTAAAAAATGCTGGGTTTTGGGGGAAGGTCAATGGGGAAAAAAGGAGATATATGTACTACTATCTGTAATACTTTGAACAAGAAAATAATTTTTAAAATGCTGGGTTTTCCTTATCTATTACATGCTTTCTACATTGAAAAATGACTTTTCGTATTATTTATAAGATACTATGCTCAAATGAAAATCTAACAAAGGGAGATCACTGGGGACTTTCAAGAGTGTAGTTATTAGAAACATATTTTTTGGAAAAAAATTCTCATTTCCATAAGAATCCTTATTTCCAAAGTAAACCATGACAATGGTTGATGGAGCCGTATCAGAGAGTAAACACAAAGAAAAGGGGTTGGCCCCTAAGGCAGACACAGAAAAAATCGTGGAGCAAGATTTCATGTCAAAAAGTGGTGGGGGTGAAAGGACAAAAGTTTTTTGTTTTTACACTGAATAAATACTAATTCTATATAATAAGAGAGGGATATGCTAATTAGCCATGTCCCATATGCAAATTGACCATCACTCCAACACACAAGATGGCCGCCCCCATGTGGCCACAAGATGGTCTGCAGGGGAGGGCAGTTGAGGGGGACCAGGCCTGCAGGGGAGGGTAGTTGGGGGGGACCAGGCCTGCATGGGAGGACAGCTGGGGAGGGCCAGGCTGGCAGGGGAGGGGAGTTGCGGGGGGCCCAGGCCAGCAGGGGAGTGAAGTTAGCGGTGACAAGGATGGCAGGGAGTGGTTAGGGGCTGATCAGGCTGGCAGGCAAGCGAGCGTTTGAGAGCCAGCAGTCCTAGATTGTGAGGGGGTTGTCTGACTGCCCACTGGGATCGGGCCTAAACGGGCAGTCGGACATCCCTGGAGGGGTCCCAGATTGGAGAGGGTGCAGACTTGGCTGAGGCGCGTGTGTGGGTGCACACACACATCCATGGATTTTGTGCACCAGGCCTCTAGTATAAAAGAAAGCTTGAGAGTGAAGAAACAGGAGGCAAGAGACATAGAGCAAAAGTCTGCAAGAAGGAAATAACTAGTAGATAAAATGTTCACGAAAGCCAAGTGAAAGCTCTTTTAAGGTACAGGAGATAAACTCAAACTTAAAAGGAGAAAGGAAAGAGAAAACTAGAACTGGCAGGGAATGAACTAAGGGTTGAGTGTCAGGTCCCACAGAAGTAGAAGCAGTGGGCAGCAAGCACTGAAGGGAGAGGCTGGCTCACAACAGGCATCTCTCTCTAAGGAAAGAAAGAGACCACCCACAGTCAGATAGACAAGCTGAGGTGAAGCAGAAGACAGAAGTCAAGTTAGATATTCCCTGTGAAGGAAGACCAGGGTAACAGAGGAGAATGAGGACAAGGCAACGGAGGCCACGGGAAGGAGGGCGGCAGAGCTTTAAGCTTCCATGAGAATGGCAGTAGGCCCCTAAGACACAGCCAGCATCAAGCTGGAAACACAGGATAAGAAATGATGAACCAGATACACATAATTCTGTTGACTTCTTTTAGCAAAGTTCACAGTTACCATAATAATTTGAAAACATGTCTTAAAGAATACAATTCACTCTATGTGCATTAGTAAGGTAACAAAATTAAAAATATAAAGATAAAATACGTTCATTATTTAACAATTACATACCATTATCAGGAATTGGTTCCATATCCCATGGGCTAAGCTTTTCAATTTCAGTATTATCCCACCTGTTAATACCAAAAGAAAAGTCTGGTTAACCTTTCCTAAATTCAACATGTGGCTAATAAGTAGGTATCCACTACAAGAGGAGACAGGAAGACAGAAAATGTAAAAATTAACTGCAACGTAGCAGTAAGTTTAAATACTAACAGTAAAAAATGTTTAGAAGGATACATGATAAGAATTAAGTGTAAAAGTGGATGGCGGGTTCAAGGTAAAAACCAGAAGTCTTGTGTGGCCTGTCCCAGGTTAGTGAAGAAAAACTCAAACAGTGTGAAGGTCTTGAATGTGATGCTTCAGAATGTGGACTTTATTCCACAGCCCATGGAAAGGCAGAAAAGATATTTTTGAACAAAGGAAATGACGTAATTTGTGTTCCTGAACTATGATCCTGCAATGTCAGGATCAAGGTGGAGAAAATATTAGGAAACTACAGAAAAGGTCCCAGGAAAGCAAGCAGAGACTGCACTAGAGTTACTAGCGAATAGGAAATGACAGGGGCATGCGAAAGAGACACTGCAGAGATGAGGCTGATAGGACTTAATGACAGATTAAAATTGTTGGGTTTTTTAAACCTGAAATGTATTATTTGTTCATACAACAATCTACCACAGTGAACAAATGTTTATAGATGATTCATTTTCATCTGCATACAGACCTAACAATGTAACACTGGAAATGACTATCAGGGTATTGTGGCTGATAGGGCTCTTGACTTAGCACTGTTCCAAACCACCAGGCATCATCAATGATAGAACGGAACCTGTCACCTAGAAGAGATATGACCCAGTCTGAGACACCAGTTTGCAATACTAACATTTTTTATTTATGAAATATCACATGATAAAGATTCAGTAAAGATAATGTAATCAAAGCATGTTTTATGTTAGAATTAGCCATCTGTCCCCACTTCCCAGCAATCTTCAGTGATAAAACAGATGTAAAAAAGATTACACTCAGCAAATTAACGAAGGTACATAACCACCCTATATAATAAAAGGCCAGAGGCGTCACGACCGAACAACCAGAGACCAGACCACCACGGCCCACCCCCAAGCAAGCAGTTAGGGACAATTAGGCAGGCAGAATGGTTAGGGGTGTTCAGGTAGGAAGACCAGTGGTTAGGGGCAATCAGGTAGGCAGGCCAACAGTTAGGGTTGATCAAGTAGGCAGATGGCCCCTCGCTGGGTTGGCCCTGCCCCCAAGCAAGTGGTTAGGGGCAATCAGGCAGGCAGGCAAGTTGTTAGGGGTGAACAGGTAGGCAGACTAGAGGTTAGGGGTGATCAGGTAGGCAGGCAGAGTGGTTAGGGGTAATCAGGCAGGCAGACCAGTGGTTAGGGGAGATCAGGTAGGCAGACAGAGTCATTAGGGGACATCAGGCAGGCAGGCAGAGTGGTTAGGGGTGATCAGGCAGGCAGAGTGGTTTGGGGTGATCAGGCAGGCAAACCAGCCGTTAGGGGTGATCAGGTAGGCAGGCCACTGGTTAGGGGCAATCAGGTAGGCAGACAGCCCCTCACTGGACTGGCTTTGCCCCCAAGCCATTGCACTCCAGCCTGTCACCTGTAGAGGGAGGCCACCAGTGACAGGGGAGGTGGGGCAGCGCTGCACAGATGGCAAGCAGTGGCAAGGGTAGGGCCAGCTGCCTGCAGCCGGGGGAAGGAAAGCCCCAATAGGCCCTGATCTCAGGCCAGTCCTAAGGACTCTACCCGAGGAGCCCCGGATTGTGAGAGGGTGCAGACCGGGCTGAGGGACACCCCCCACACCAGAGTACACGAATTTTCGTGTACCGGGCCTCTAGTACAACTTAATACGCTAAAATGGTTTATGACTAGGTTCTATGGTTTAGTGAATCCAAACACCCACTCCAAAATAAATTGTTACATTCACATGAAACAAAGAAGTAAGTTTAACAAAATTCAAAAATCTCTTACAATAATGTATACTATCAATAAACACTTGTGTAGTAAGAATCCCATATAATAAAAGGGCAATATGCAAAACGGGAACAACTGGTCACTATGATGCGCACTGACCATCAGAGGGCAGACGCTCACTGCAGGAGCTGCCCACTGGTGGTCAGTGCACTTCCTCAGGGGGAGCACCACTCAGCCAGAAGCCAGGCTAATAGCTGGAGAGCACAGCACAACAGCAGTGGCGGGAGCCTCTTCCACCTCCACGGCAGCATTAAGGATATCCAACTGCCAAAGAATATCCGACTGCCAGCTTAGGCCCGCTCTGTCAGCTGGACATTCCCTGAGGACTCCAGGACTGCAAAAGGGCACAGGCCTGGCTGAGGGAACCGGACCCCCACCCCGTGCTTCATGCACCAGGCCTCTAGTATTAAATACATACTTATAAATTATTTCCTAGTTGTAATTTCAAGTTTGTCCTGAGAGAAGGTGAGTGTAACTTCCACCTACTCTTCTGCCATCTTGGATCTCCATTAAGAATCTTGAAATAAACCTTTTTGGGCTATTCATGGTGAGGGTAAACTTCTAAGTAAAATTCTCAACTCAGTTTAAACAGAAACAAGCAAAATCCTCTAATAGCACAGCTCAAACTTCAGGAGAATAGGTTAAGATTTGATGGGGAAGCAAAAATGAATTAATTAGTATAGAATATCTGCTACAATAATTTCTCAACCACAAAAACAAAACCCACTAAATTATAAGAGGCAATTAGGAATCCATCTATACAGTTTAGCTGTAGAAAATGAAGTTTAAAAATATTTTTGAAAAGACATGTTGGCAGAACAAAATAAGAGCTTCTGACTTACACGTGATGGAGGTTGAAAAAATATTAACAGATAAGATACTCTAAGCTCTTTAGGACTTGGCTGTATGACTTGTTAACACCAACATATTCTAGCTGTCTCTTGTCTATGTATGGCTAGATGTTTTTCTTCAAAAAAAATTTCCTTTACCTCTAGTTGCAAAATAATCTTGATTCCTTGTTTGACATTACTGATAAAAATAGTTTACTAAGAGCAGCAACACTCTGACAATCTTTTGTTTCAGTACAGGTGACTTAAAATTTATCTGAAAAGTGTCTGTTTATAGTTTCTGAGGTCTTAACATCCTTTATGAATGTGTACACCAAAAGACACAGCCTGGGTAAAAAATATTTCTAGTAAGAGACCAAAACTAACAATAGCAGAAAAAGTTATTCTAAGTGATTGTCAATATGAGCTTCCCAAGATAACAGTGCATAATTAAAAGTAATACTGTCTGTACACCTGTAAAACAGGCACTACAGGTGCTAAGGCCTAATTACCAACACCAATTATGTCCTGAAGAGATTAATGATCTACACAAATTAAGGACCTAAGCAAGTAAGCCCATCAGCCCACCTTCAATGGCCACCATAAAAACCACATTTAAGTTAGAGCCCATGCCAAGGTGATTTTATTTTTTCTGTCCACCCATATACCTCATGATTATAAAGCATTAAGTGTAACATAAGCTTTTTAATTTTTAAAAATGGTTTCCTCAAGTCATCCTATTTAAGTCTTACTTGACATGACATCTAAGGTAGAATATTCTGTGTGCCAGACATTACCTGTGTGAAATCTGCATTATTTTTCAACTTTCTTATTATTTTATATAAGAAAATTTTGTGAATTAACCAGAGCCATGTTAAATATAATTAGAAATAATGCAGTATGGGGAAGTCTGAAAGGAAATAAAAGGTCTACTCTAGTCTACTCAATGAGAAATATCCCTTCAAAACATCACATGTCATAAGATATGTTGTTTGGCTAAAAAGTCCACTAAGTAGTAAGAACCAAGCCTCTAAGCAAAATAAACTTATAAGTCACTTATGTTTCTTTGCAAAATTTATAAGTTTGCATCCACCCATCAAAGGATATATATGAATTCAGTTAAGGATAGACTTACAAGACTGCCAATTCCTCTGTCTTGCTTCATCATAAAATTGACGCAACACGAGAAAGTCAATAACATCTGGCATATCATGATATCTAAACAAAAATAAGATTATTAAACTCCTTGGGTAGCAGGTTATAGTTTAGAGCAACACTGTCCAAAATAAATACAATGGGAACCGCATATGTAATTTTTAAACTTTGACTAGCCTTATTAAAAAATAAAAAGAAACCAGTGAACTTAAATTTTAATAGTGTATTATATTTAACCAAGTATATCCTAATATTGTTTCACCATGCAGTCAATACAAAATAATGGTATTTTACATTCTTTTTCTTCAAACGAAGTTTTCAAAATTCAGTGTGTATACTTATGTCACACTCTATTCTTATCAGCCACAGTTCCAGTGCTGAATGGCCACATGTAGCTAATGGCTACCATTCACAAGTTTATAAAATGATTTTTATTTCTAGTGGGTTCCCATCTATCGGAACTTAAACCCACATCTTAGGCTGTCCACAGTGCTCAACTATTTACCCTGCAGCTAAATGGAAAGAGCATGCTAACCAGCAAGAGAAAAAAACCTAAATTTGTTTTTTTATTTCAGAGAAAATCTAAATTTAAATAATCCCATAAAAAATAACACGTACCTAATAGAGAAAGATTTGTCCATAAGTTTCCCATTTGCAGGATCTATAAATGCTAGTTTGAGGCAACAGAGTGTAGGGGGTCCAACCTCATATCGTATTCCAACTATTTTGACCAATTCTTGATCCTTCAACAGATTTAAAAACAATAAATAAATATCAATTCCTCAAGACTCTAATTCTCCACATATTGCAAAATTTCATCAACTCACAATTTAGGCTTCCAACTCACAATTTAGCAGACCAGTTTAAGTGACTATTAATTACAATTATTTTTGCTAAAATTAATCTTCGCATCTTTTTGAAGATAAACATTTAATACGGTTACTAATGTAAGGCGTATATTCACTTTAGAAAATACAATAATCCCCCGTGATCCCACTTCTAGGAATATATCCCAAGAAAACAGAAACACCAATCAGAAAGAATATATGCACCCCTATGTTCATAGCAGCACAATTCACCATAGCTAAGATCTGGAAACAGCCTAAGTGCCCATCAGTAGATGAATGGATTAGAAAACTGTGGTACAGCTACATGATGGAATACTATGCTGCTCTAAAAAGGAAGGAATTCTTGCCATTTGCAACAGCATGGATGGACCTGGAGAGCATTATGCTAAGTGAAATAAGCCAGTCAATGAAGGAAAAATACCACATGATCTCACTCATTCATGGATAATAAAGACCATTATAAACTTATGAACAAAAATAGATACAGAGGCAGAGCAGCCTTGAACAGACTGTCAAACTACAGTGGGAAGGCTGGGGAGGGTTGGGGGGGGTGGGGATAAGAGATCAACTGAAGGACTTGTATGCATGCATATAAGCATAACCAATGGACATAAGACACTGAGGGGTAGGGGAGGCCAGGGGATTGTCAAGGGCGGGGAAAAAAAGGAGACATATGTAATATTCTTTGTAATACTTTAAGCAATAAAACCATTTTTTAAAAAAAGAAAATACAATAACCCCCTGCCCCCCTCATTCTTGGTTTCCTTTCTGCTGTTTTAGTTACCTGTGGTCAACCATGGTCCAAATAGCAAATTCCAGAAATAAACAGTTTGTTAAGTTTTACATTGTGGGCCATTCTGAGTAACATGATGAAATTTTGTGCTGCCCCACTGGGGACTAGAGTCATCCCTTTGTCTAGCGTATCCACTTTGTATAAACTACCTATATGGTAGTCACTTAGAGGCCATCTCAACTATGAGAATGACAACTGTTTTGGTACAGGGAAGCTTAAGTTTTCTAAATTATGCACAAAGTTAAGCATTTTTCCCATTTGTATTTCTTCTTTTGAAACTTGCACTGCTTGAAGGCAGCCAATCAATGATTCCCTCTCATCATTGATTTTTCTATCTCTCCCTCTCCCTTCCTCTCTGAAATTAATAAAAAATATATATTAAAAAAGAAATTTGCACTGCTTTTTTGGTTTTTTAAATATATATTTTATTGATTTTTTACAGAGAGGAAGGGAGAGAGATAGAGAGCTAGAAACATCGATGAGAGAGAAACATCGATCAGCTGCCTCCTGCACACTCCCTACTGGGGATGTGCCCGCAACCAAGGTATATGCCCTTGACCGGAATCGAACCTGGGACCCTTCAGTCCGCAGGCCGACGCTCTATCCACTGAGCCAAACCGGTTTTGGCTGCACTGCTTTTTAAAATCTGTCCTGGGTATGCACATTTTAAGATTACTGATAAATATTGTAAAATTGCCTTTCTTATAATTTTACATGTCAATCAATAATATATGAAGACTGCCCACTGATAAACGTAAGTCTTCCTACTAGATCTTAAGGCTTAGATGTAACAGCAGAAATGTTTTCAAGTAGGAAATAAATGGAAAGAAAATAATGAAATATGCCTCCAGGTTTTGTAATGGGTTTAAGTAATATAATTATATATGTGCTAAATGTTAACACTATTATCTTACCCTAAGATCCATTTTTCTCCATGGCTCCTTGTTCGGGTTCAGTTCATAAATGTCATTCCTTCTGACAGCCTCAATATAAGCTTCATGACCCTGTCGAAAATATATAACCTACAAAAAGGATACATTGAAAGTAACAAATAAAAACTTAAGAGTAACATTAATGTTTTATGTTCCATATCCATATTTTTAAATTTTATTACTCTCACCTCATCGCCCATTTGTGGAACAAATGGAGATTTTCGAAGTGTGGTGTCAGTTATCCAAACTGGAGGATGAAATTCATATAAATCTTCCGTATCTGGGAGCTCTGCCGGAGACATTCTCCGCAAATTCTGCCAAGGGGAAGAAAGGCTTCAATTTTAAAAGGATTTCTAATTTTAAATGTGGACAGAAACACCTCTATAAACTGTACATAAGATGTTATTTCTAAAGACATATTTTTCTTACCTCTTTTTTAGGCTTATTTTCTTTCTTTCTCTTTCGTCTCCTTTTTGGAGGAGATACATTTTCAGTAGACACTTCATCCTCTGAACTACTACAAAACCGAGTAATACGCCGACGAGATGAAGTTCGTAAAGGGGGCTGCAAATTGATGCCTGCATCAGCTGTCCAATCAGAATATCGAGATGAAGAGTCACTAGAAAAGGAACACATTTTAAGTTCTCTGGAACCAGAATCTAGGCCCTTATAGCAAATTATTAATATAACCTTAGAAGGAGAGAGGAGGAAGAGGAAAAGACAGACCCCAGGAAGCTTCAACTTGAACAACCCGTCCTCTCCATCAATGAATACGGAAATGACCAAAGATCATGAGAGAGAGAGAAACCTTCACCGACTCGGGGAATTAGAAAAGAATGTAAGCCTGAGGAAATTTTTTAAGTATAATATAGATGAGACCTCATGGAAGACAACATCTAGAGCCAACTAACAATTCCCCTTCTAAAAAATATAGTTATGAAAACAGTAGAGGTCACACAGAACCATAGATAGCACGCCCTGCCCAACTCAGAGCAGACTCTAAAATAGACTAGAAATTTTCATTAGAATGACAAACCATTAGTGAATACACTGAGAAGCCCAAGGAAAGCATAGCCATGCTTCTTGCCAAGAGAGGGACTTTCTTAGATATGACAGAAGATCCAAGGGAGATACCAGTCCTAACTCATCCAGAAGCAAAAGCAGAGTCAAGTCCTAGCCGGTTTGGCTCAGTGGACAGAGTGTCAGCCTGTGGACTGAAGAGTCACGGGTTCGATTCTGGTCAAGGGCACATGCCTGGGTTGCCGGGCTTGATCCCTCATAGGGGGTGTGCAGGAGGCAGCCGATCAATGATTTTCTCTCATCACTGATGTTTCTACCTCTCTCTCCCTCTCCCTTCCTCTCTGAAATCAATAAAGATATATTTAATAATAAGGGGAAAAAAGCAGAGTCAAATGGGCCCTTGATGGTGGCTCAGTGGTTAGTGTGTCAGCCCTAGCACCCAAGGGTTTCGGGTACAATTCCCAGTCAAGGTCATGTATCTGGATTGCAGGTTCTTTCCCCAGCCCCAGTGTCAGGGCACATGCAAAAGACAACCAACTGATGTTTCTTTCTCTCTCCTCCCGCCCCACTTTCCACTGTATCTAAAAGCAATGGAAAAATATCCTTGGGTAAGGATTTAAAAAAAAAAAAAGAGTCAAACAGGAAACTAGACAGAATACTAGCCGACAGCCTACCACAAGCTTAAGCAAACACATAAAGGCCTCTACTGGAACCATCATTGGCCAACTATTTACCTCTCAGGCTCAATAATGCACACTCACACAAACACACAAAATCTAAAAGCTTTTTATTATAAAAAGAGCTGTTCAAAAAAATTTAAGAGCATTTGCATGATAAAATTCAAGAAAAGCTGAAGTAAAAGACAATAAATATAGGAATAGAAAGGAAAATGGTGGTTGCCAGGGGCTGGGGGTAAAACAGAGAATTGTTGTTTAACAGATATACGTTTTACAAGATGAAAGAGTTCTGGAGATTGGTTGCACAACACTGTGAATGTACTTAACACTATTGAACTGTACAGTTAAAAATGGTAAATTTTAAATTTTAAAAAATTGTTTTTAAGAGTAGACAAGTGTTCTAAAAATCACTCCAGCTTTTCTTAATCATCTATAATAATAAAAGCATAATATGCTAATTAGACCAGACAGCCGAACAGCAGAACTGTCAGAAGACCTTCTGAATGAACGATGCCACGAAGCCAGGGCTGCAAGGGCACAGCCCCTTGCACAAATTTTGTGCATCGGGCCTCTAGTAATGAAATAAAAGAAGACAAGAAAGGAAGCAGGCAGTATAGTATGGTGTTCTGGACCAGCATACTATAAGTAGAAACAAAAATAAGATTTGAATCATATTTAGAAGGAAATTTTCTGGACCTGCGATGGGTACATTTTGAAGAGAAAATTATGTCCAGGTTATAGCTTAAAGTATCTGTCAAGACAAAGGTGACATTTACCAAGATGAGGAACAGATGTTAACATCTGAAATCTGGATAACAAAACTAACAAAACATAATGAATTTAATAATGGGGTTGTTTTTTGTTATTTAATCCTCCCCTGAGGACATGTTTCTATAGATTTGAGAGAGAGAGATGGGTGGGGGGGAGAAACATCAATGAGAAAGAGAAACTGATCTGTTGCCTCCCACACACATCCCAAGCAAGGATTGAAGCTGCAACCTAGATATGTGCTCTGACCAAGAACCAAACTGTAACCTTTTTTGGTTTGGTTGGAACAATACTCCAACCAACTGAACCACCCAGCCAGGGCTGTACTAATGCAGCCCAAGACCAACCAGATGTTTTCCGTAAAGTGTTTTACACTCCTAGCTCAAATATTTATAGTCAAATAAAAATGCCTTAAGTATTTTCCACAGCAACAGCTGTTAATCCAGTTTTCTTCTCCTTTTACATGTATTATGAACTCAATGTTAACTGTTCCAGAGTTGTAAGCTCTTGCATCCTGAATGCCATTCAAATACAGTTCTATGACTAAAACGCTTTAAAGATCAAAAACAAAATCAGATACCTTGAACTTTCACTATCACTTTCACTTCTTCTATCACTTTTCCATTCTTCTTCTTCGGAAGAACAGGACGCTTCACTTTGATCACAGGAAGTCTGATTCATGGGGGGAAATAAAATAAAAACCTTGATCTCTGAGTGAAGTTAATGGAAAGTTGTGTAAATATTCTCAGTGTTTTGGACTTAAACCACTGTAATAGGTATGAACTGGTATCTCACCAGTTTCACTTCCAATTCCTTAATGCCATATTTGCCATCTGAATACTTTTTTTGATGGTCTGTCTGTTAGATCTTATGCCAATTTTTAAATTGAGTTTCCTTATTGATGAGTTTTAACTTGTGGTATATTTTGAATGCAAGTCTTTTATCAGATATGAGTTTTACAGATATTTTCTCCAATTTTGTGGTTTATCGTTTCATTCTCTGTGCATCATTTTTGTTAAAACTCAAAATGTGAAATTTCATTTTAACCTCTACAGAATACTGTATTTTCACATATTTCAGGGTAGAGTCAAAGTGAGACATTGGACATTTATTTAAGATTATTTTATATATTTTAAAGTTACAAACTCACATGTCTTATAGAGCTTGAAGACTCATTTCCAGAAGACAACTCAATCTGTCCAACATTTCTTCTGCCATAATTTGGATATTTACATCTACGTGTCCTCTGCCTAAACGGTGACATCAAAACTACCGAATCTGACTGAAACATAAAAGAAACATAGAGATGAAAATCAATATCTGAATAAATACAATTTCAACAAAATAGGCATTCTATCAAATTCCCTAAAATATTTCAGGCAAATAATAATAGTTGAAATATAAAAGAAAATATTCCTAAAAATATATATATATATTTTTTCTTAATTATTTTTATTTTGGCCATTTGCTATTAAATCAACCTTGGTATTTTTACTTTTAAGATACTTGGAAGAGAAAAAAAAAGATACTTGGAAGACATGGCTAAATTAGGCACATTAGATCAGCCTTTTCCAAATAAAACAATAAGTCAATTGACCATGAATGAAATAACCCAAAAAGTTTATCACTTTAAAAATATGTATTTTATAAGTGAGAAGATTTAAACCCTGGACATAACTAGGGTTAATATTTGCGAATTATTTCAGATAATCCTTTGTATGCACATAATGACACATTTCTTAAATTTTTGGATGATTTGTTGTCAGCACTTTTCAATTCTGCTTGAATTTTTAAAATATATTTTTATCAAAACAAAAATATTTTCAAAAACCAGCCAAATAATGGCCCTGGCCAGTTTGCTCCATTGGTAAGGGTGTGGTCCCTATAGCCCAAGGTCCAATCCCCAGTCAGGGGCAACCAATGAAGACATAAGTGGAACAACAAGTAGATGTCTCTCTCTCTCATCAATAAATAAAAAAAGATTTTAAATAGGCCAAATAAAACAGATTGTATTTTTTTAATATTTTTTAATCATCACTTAAGGGCATGCTTAGAGGGAGGAAGGGCAGGAGGGAGAAAGACATCAATGTGAGAGAGAAACAAGAATCAGTTCCCTTTGGGTACATGCTCAGCCAAGAATGGAAGAAACCGGCAACCCAGGTATGTGCCCAACTGGAATAGAATTGACCTTTCGATACACAGGACCAGCTCGATCAGGGCTACATTGTATGTTAAGGGGATAGGGTGAGGGTAGGGGAGAAGGTGGGGGAGTGGAGGTGATGCTGGTGGGCAAGGGAGAAGGGCAAGCTATATTCCTCAAACACCAAAGTCATATGTGAAATCACATAATAAAAGCATATATTCCTTGAATTAATATACAAATAAATTTGCATATAATTCCTTCTGTTTGATAATCAAGTGTGTTTTATCACTTCAACATATCATTGGCTGATTTTTAAATGAATTACATTTTCCTTAATTTGTCAGTACTATTTTTTGTTAAAGCAAAAACTCGTATTGAGTTTCATAACTGATAATGTCAAACATTGTTGGGTCAAATCTACCACTCAGAAAAACAAGTAATCTGTAAAAAAAAAAAAAAAAAAAAAAAAATTTTAATCAGTTTGAGCTCTGGCTGGTGTGGCTCAATTAGTTGGGGGTCATCTGGCTCCAAATGGCTAATGGTTCAATTCCTGGGCAGGGCACATACCCGGGTTGCAGGCTCGATCCTGGTAGGGGGCATGCATGAGGCAGGCAATCAATGTTCTGCTCTCACATTGATGTTTCTCTCCCTCTCCTTACCTTTTTCTTAAAAAATTTAATAAAATCATTTTTTTAAATCAGCTGAAGGGCATTATATACCTAACAAGGCTATGAAGAACTAGACAGTAAGCCCATCCTTATGATCAATTCTGGGAAAATCCTGCACACACACAATCATTTTCACCAGTTTTGTAGCACTAATCTTACATTTTGTGTATCTTCCATGAAGTCATTGTTAATGCTATTCATATAATGTTCAAGAAACTCCAAATAAAGAAACTAAATACTAAGACAGTTGTTCTCAAACTTCTGGCCCTTTAAATACAGTTCCTCATGTTGTAACCCAACCATAAAATTATTTTCATTGCTACTTCATAACTGTTATGTTGCTATTGTTATGAATCGTAATGTAAATATCTGATATGCAGGATGGTCTTAGGCGACCCCTGTGAAAGGGTCGTTCGACCGCCAAAGGGGTCACGACCCACAGATTGAGAACCGCTGTACTAAGGAATAAGATTTTCTTGAGTTTGGAGGGTCACAAACCATTGTAACATCTAAAATTTTTATAAATGCATGATTTGGATAAACTTCAGAAATAGTTTTAGAAGTAAGACAGTTGGTTCCCTGTGGAAGAAAAGAGAGTGTAGTGATTGGGGATGGACACAAAATGTTTTTGATGGGTTGGTAATGTTCTAGTTCTTGGTCTGAGTGGTCATTAGACAATATTCTTCTAGAATCTGTTAACAGTATTAAGCATTAGGCTACTTTCCTCAAGTTTTTACACTATTCCTCTTTCCTAACAGCTGTACAGCCTTATGTCTACTATTTTAAATCCCAAATAGAAGGCTTTACGCAAAATATATTATTCTATTTCAAGTGAAAATTACTAATATTCTCAGTGATCAAAAGAAAACAAATTTTAGTTCAATTTCTAATTTGCTTATTCCTAAGAAAAATAGAATTTAGGTTACCTTTTGTGAGAACTGAAGAGTCTTCTTTTTTCTTCCAATCACATAAAGATTTCTTTCCTCTTCACCTTTCTCTATTCTAAAGTCTTCCAACTTCCTACAAATTTAATTATCCAGTAATGTTAGTTAGTGAACTGATGAGTAAGTAGAGGATATTAACAGGAAAAAATCATCATCATGATTCTAGAAATCATAAGCTTACATACTTTTTAAGTTGACACAAGAAATTATCTAAGGTTATAGCAAAACTTAAGTCAAGCTATACTTTATGTTAGAAATTTAATATGGTATAAATAAAATCTCAGCAGCAGCTAGGAAATCCTAACTTTCATATTTTACAAAGAAATGGTCATTTGTTTGTATTCTGATTGGCCCTATTAGGACCAATTCAAACAGGATCTCTCAAATTAGTAACTCAAAGTGTCCCTATAATTTTCCAAGATTAAAATTCCTTTCTCTAAAGAAAAAATGGGAGCAGAATCCTCCTCCAAACCATTTAAAATGTTTTTTAATTTGTAGAAAAACAGAATAGAATGTTACTACTTCTTCTAATCACCTATTTTTTACTTCCATGATACAATAGTGTTACTGTGACCACCTTCCAAGCAAGGGGCCTTCACCGTGAGGATGGTACTGACCATGGTTTTCCTTCTCCACAGTTAGAGAGAACGAGTGACTGTCCTTTCTCCAAGTTGAACATTACTGGGAACACACGGCTTTGTTTTTGTTTACTTTAAAACCCCACCAGAAAAGATTCAAAACTGACATCTTGGCCATGTTCCAAGACATAATTGGGCACTCAAATGAGTATAAGCACAAATTCAGTGAGGACAAAAACACATTTCTAAGAAAATTACTTTCTCAAGGTTCAACTGTAGCCCATACTCAAAGTACAGTGGAACTTTATTTTATCCACAGGGGAATTCTACATTAGACTCAACCCTTTATAAGTTAATTTCACCACTTTTATATGTATTTAAGGAATTATATGAGGTTTTTCACTTGCAGCCAAATTAAATCCCTATCCCATACGTTTTTACAAACACTGCATACATTTCATTCTCAATCAATAATAAAACAAAGGCACACTATAGGCTTCAAAAGTATTATGTCTGGGTGCATTCCATGCCTCATCAATCACTAATATCACTCAGCTGACAAAAGTGATATTATGAAAGGTTTTAGAATGAATAGAATTTCTACTATTATTGGATAAAGACAAATGTCTGACATCCACCCCCAAATAAATTCCTCTGCTTGGAAGCAACACTGTGTGCTCACCCTTCTGCATGGCAGGGTTGTTTCCCTTCTCACATTTTTATCTACTACTAGTGGCCCAGTGTACGAAATTCGTGCGGGGGGGGGGGGGGGGGGGTGGGGGTGGGGGGGGGTGGGGAGGGGAGTGTGTCCCTCAGCCCGGCCTGCACCCTCTCCAATCTGTGATCCCTCTCACAATCCGGGACTGCTGGCTCCTAATCGCTCACCTGCCTGCCTGCTTGATTAGCCCTAACCACTCTGCCTGCTGGCCTGCTTGCCCCCCCATGCCGGCCTGCTCTCCCCCAACTGCCCCACCACCATTAGCCTGATCACCCCCAACTGCCCCACCACCACCAGCCTGATCACCCACAACTGCCGTCCCATCCTGGCCTGACCACCAACAACTGCCCTCCCCTCTTGGTCCCTAACCGCCTCTACCTCGGCCCCGCCATCATGGCTTTGTCCAGAACAATGTCCGGAAGGTCTCCTGGAAGATCTCCTGGTCTAATTAGCATATTACCCTTCTTTTATTAGTATAGACAAGAGGCCTGGTGCACGAATTCGTGCACAGGTGGCCTCTGGGTGGCCAGGACCAATCAGGCCAGGCTGGCTGGCCCCAACCCCTGGTCAAACTCCTGGTCGAAATCCCAATAGAACTCCCGGTTGAGGGGACAATTTGCATATTAGCCTTTTATTATATAGGATACAGGCCTGGTGCACGGATGGGAGCTGGCTGGTTTGCCCTGAAGGGTGTCCCGGATCAGGGTGGGGGTTCCCTTGGGGGGTGGGGCGGCCTGGGCAAGGGGCCTGTGGTGGTTTGCAGGCCAGCCACACCCTTCAGGGTGGGGGTCCGTGCTGGGGCGGTGTGGCCAGCCTGGGTGAGGGGCTGATGGCTTTTTATAGGCTGGCCACACCCCCCATCAGGGGACCCTCACCCCATGGGGGCGTGGCCAGCCTGGGTTATGGGCTAAGGGCCATCTTCAGGCCCCTCCCTCGGCAGCCGGCCCAGGCAACCCAAGCCTCCCACCCACTCTGGCTGGCTCCGTGGCCACCACCATCTTTGTCCTGTTAATTTGCATATTCTCTCCTGATTGGCTGTGGGGTGTCATGGAGGTATGGTCTATTTACATATTGTCTGTTATTCATGTAGAGATCTTAATCAGTGGTTCCCAACCTTTTTTTGGCCATGCCCCACCTAAGTACCTCTGAAATCCTAATGCCCTCCCTGTGACACGTAATTCTTATTATTCAAAAAGTGAACTCCTATTCACGTGGAGAAGCCTAAAAGGCCATTAACTTGTTCTAAACAAGCTTCCAAAGAACATAGCATCCATGAAAGAGAAAAATAAAAGAACAAAAGGATAGTTGAGTGCTGAGGAAGAAATCACTAAGAAATTATTAAAAAAATAATAATATAAAGTGATATGAAAAAATAGCAAATAAAGTTTCAAAACATATGATAACTGAAATGCATAAATATGTCACAATGTATAGTTATATACTGTACTAGAGGCCCAGTGCACAAATTCATGCATGGGTGGGGGTCCCTCGGCCTGGCCAGCGATTGGGGCCAATCAGGACCATCTCGCCCAGTCCCAATTGGGGCCGGCCAGCCGGGGGAGGGACCGGGTAAGATTGGCTGTGGGAGTGCACTGACCACCAGGGGGAAGCACCTGCATTGAGCGTCTGCACCCTGGTAGTCAGTGTGTGTCATAGCGACCGGTCGACTGGTCGTAATGGTCACTTAGGCTTTTATATATAGAGATATGCGGCCCCTAGGACCATAAGAAATGCAAAAAATTCACTGTTAATAACTCATTCTTTTTTTTTTTAAAATATATTTTATTGATTTTTCACAGAGAGGAAGGGAGAGAGATAGAGAGCCAGAAACATCGATGAGAGAGAAACACCGATCAGCCGCCTCCTGCACATCTCCCACTGGGGATACGCCCGCAACCCAGGCACACGCCCTTGACCAGAACCGAACCCGGGACCCCCCCCCCCCCCCCGAGTCCGCAGGCCGACGCTCCATCCACTGAGCCAAACCGGCCTCGGCAAGTCATTCTTGAATTACCACCCTGTGGGGCATGTGACCCTTGTTGGGAACCACTGATCTAAATTTTACATAGTAGATATATACTACTTTTATAGGCAAAAACCAAATTTTTAATTTCTCTTGATCCTTACCAAATGACACTCTAATATTATGTAACATTTGCCACTATAAGGATTGTTGTCAAGGGCACTGACCACTAGTCTATCACTCAGCATCTCCTTCATAAACTCTCATGTGTATGCTAGAATACACTCCTAGAAAGAGCAACACTCTTCTTTGAAAAAATTTTGTGGCAGACAGCTAATTGACTCTCAAAATCCATTCCCCTTTCTTCCTTAGAAACAGAATCTCAACTTTTACCTAGACTCTTTGTTGCTCTAAATGAAAACTATTACTGAGTCTCTTCTGTAGCTTAGTATGGCCATATGATGACATTCTGGTCAATGAATTATAAGCAGACATGTCATGTGGAGTCATTAAGGCTGCTTACTGACATACAGGAATGTCCATTTTACCATCTGCCTCTCTTCCTTCTTCTGGCCTAAATCTCAGCCTCCATCACAGAGGCAGATGTGGGATGGCCAGAATATAAAAACCAGCTCTCTTGGACTTTGAGTTGACCTTAAGATTAAAACCCATACTCTGAGATGGAGATCAGAAACAGAGGAACCTGAGATCCTGATTAACTAGAACCATGTATTCCAGCTTAAGCTATTTCCAGTCTTCCTTATGTTGAGAACAAATGCTTGTTTAATGTTCTGCAGGTCTTTCACTCCTGATACCCTTGCTTCCCTTGGTTTTGACAACAAAAAATATCCCAAAATGACACTTTCAGATCTGATGATCATACAACTCAGACACAACTTTAAGGCTTAATTATAGCATTCTACATACACGATGGTGATTTTCTGTATTTCTCATGTCAATTCCAGATTTTGCTTTTCACTACTCCATTGTATACTTTAAATATTCTCAAGTTCACTGTATAATTTTAAGTAGTATCCAATATTATTCCACCAATCACTGAAATGCTTCTTGCTAAACACATGAAGGAAACACTTTTGCAAAATTATCTTCAAGATATTTGTTATTTGGAGACACAAACATGCCAAATACTGAAAGATTTTAGATACTAATGAGAACAGTATTTGCTGCCTCCATTTCAAAAACTCAGTAGCAAGGAAGACCTTACTGCCCAGAATCTAATTATGAAATATCACTTCCCACTAAAAGAAAATGGAGCTGCATTAACACTTTGCCATGCCTAACAGCAAGGACACAATGAAAGTCTACTACAATCATTTCAAAGGGACTCTCAGGAGCCAATTGAAGAGGCCCCTCTGGTCAAAGACAGGACAATTTAAATGGCAATAAGGGATTTAGAAATAAGCTGAATCACAGCAGCTTGATTAACACAGTGACAAACACACACATTGGGTCATTATTGGAAGATAACAGGGAATCTTTATTTTGAAGACAAGTAATGGAGCATCTATCCTGTCTTTTATATACAAACTTTACTACTGGATAACCAGTAGATTTGAGAAAATTCTTTCTTAGAAGTTATCCAAAGGAATAGATGAAGACTTCATAGAGTTGAATTATCACTATTTTATAAGCCCTAATGAATTAATGAATCTAAGCAGTTAGCATAAATGCCTGCTAACATCACAAATGTGTGTGTGTGCGCGCGAGCATTGTGAACCTCCTGACAAAAATTATTACCACTAATGAAATGTCTTACAAAAGAACTAAAAACATTTATGACATCTGAGACAATTAAAATTTAAATACTATTTACTTCTACTGAAGAACTGTTTGTTGTTTTTAAGATAATGATGGCATATAGCAATGATGGCAAACCTTTTGAGCTCGGCGTGTCAGCACTTTGAAAAACCCTAACTTAACTCTGGTGCTGTGTCACATATAGAAATTTTTTGATATTTCCAACCATAATAAAACAAAGATGTATATTTTTGATGTTTATTTTATATAGTTAAATGCCATTTAACAAAGAAAAATCAACCAAAAAAATGATTTCAGGTGTCACCTGACACGCGTGTCATAGGTTCGCCATCACTGGCTATATATATAGTTATATTTTAAGACAATTTCTTATCGTTTAGAAATACATGCTACATGCTTTCAACAAAATGATGTTTTAAGATTTCAAAATAATGATGAAGAAAAGAAAGTGGGTATTTGTGTAGATGAAATAAGACTGGCTATAAAAAAATTTTACCATAGTAAAGAGAGAACAAGTCTGACATTTTCTTACCACAGCTAAAATAGACTCCAACCCATTACTAAAATATATTTATATGATTATTTGCATCACTAATGGATTAAGGTATGCAAATAACCACATAGATATATTTTCATAGATAAAAACAATATTAATAGATATCCTAAAACAAACCTAAATATGCCTAGTGGTACCTCTGGTACAACCACTCTCCGTTTCCACGCCTGCAGGTCCCGCTCTGTAGCAATCTGACTACGGGGAGCATTCTGATGCATCTGGCGAACACCTTCAACTTGTCCACTACGACGCAGACCAATATTTGGAGGGGACTGGATGTCTAAGCTTAGTCTTCTAAAACCTAGGGGAAAATTGTCAAGAAATGATTCCAGAACAAAGTTCAATCTATATGCATTTAACACATAAGCATTCCTTCTGAGATAGAAACCAAAAATAAAGATCTACTAAAGAAAACTCTGGAAAAAAGAATCCTCGTATGACTGAGATCAAAATGTAGACTATAGAACAAACATTACCTATCAATCTCAATTTCCACTTTTACTAGACTTTCTGCAATTTTTTAATGTACAGGCATTTCTATCATAACATTATATTTGCATTCCTAAAAACCTTTTCTTCTTCAAAACCACACACTAAAAACACATCTTTTTGGAAAAATAAGCATTGAAGACAGACTCCTCAAACTGCAGTGGCTTTGTAACAAGAGCGCTAACAACATTAACTGCAACCTCAAAGACAATCTGAGCCATTCAGGTAGGCAGCTGCCAGAGTGGGTGTTAAAAATTCACAAATCTGCAAAGTGGGAAAATGCTGTCAGCACTTGAATTGGAGCTGTGTGAGTGGTCACAGGGCAATACAGATAACAGTGAGCTCTGAGCCTGTGCAGAGCTGATAAGATGGGCACAGGAGGCAAGACAACCTTCCACGAGCTGGAAGTCACAGAGGATGGAGACCTGTCGGAGGGAGGAGGGAGGAGGGAGTCCCAGGCAAAGTGCTGGTTTTCTTAAAACAGAGTGAAGAGGTTCCTCCTACTAATGCAACAGAGAAACTGGGGGCTATGCCTTTCCTGAGGGAGGCTACAAATTCTATTCCAGCTCCACCTGCTCTTCTGGCCGAGGGTAAAATCCACACGAGTAAGCACAACTTCTGCATTCTCCTACACACGGCATTCTGTTTACCTATGACATGAACCACTTTGCAAGAAATTGGTTCACCCACTAAAAATGGAATTAAACATTTATATTAAAATGTACTGATGCTTAAACATTTTTTGAATTGAAAAGTAAAAATAAACTCTAAATTAACTGCCCAAGTCATAGTATTAGCTCTCCAACAATCTGAACAAAACACTGGCACAAGTCTTTATCACAATACTTGTAATGGCAAGAATGAGAAATAACTTAAATGGCCATAAAATGATTAATCACAAAGACTGGTTATTCGCCCTAACCGGTTTGGCTCAGTGGATAGAGCGATGGCCTGCGGACTGAAGGGTCCCAGGTTCGATTCCGGTCAAGGGCATGTACCTTGGTTGCGGGCACATCCCCAGTAGTGGGCGTGCAAGAGGCAGCTGATCGATGTTTCTCTCTCATGGATGTTTCTAACTCTATCCCTCTCCCTTCCTCTCTGTAAAAAATCAGTAAAATATATTTTTAAAAAAAGACTGGTTATTTCACACAATGGAACACATGAAGCTATGAAAAAATGAAGAGTTCTGTGCATGGATATGGAGTGATTTCTAGAATACACTGTTAAGGAAAAAAGATGCAGAAGAACACACATGTATCTGTGCCTCTTGCTCTGATGCACTAAGAAGAACACAGCACCACCCATATAGTATTCCAACCTAAAATGTTTCCTGAATCCAATCATATGATAGTCAGACAAATTCAAACTGAATGCAATTCTATAAAACAGGCCTGAACTAAAGTAGTGCCATGAGGAATCTGTTCCATATTAAGAGACATAAGAATTAAGTGATTCTCATCATTGATGTTTCTATCTCTCACTCCTTTCCTCTCTGAAATCAAAATATACTTATTTAAAAAGACTGTACATTAGATAGTAGTATTGTGATCAACAAAGTTTGTTGACTGTGGTCATTGTATAATGATTACATAAACAAATATTCCTGTTCTTGGAATATATAGGAAGAAACATTAAACAATAAAGTGTCACAATTTCTCCAACTTACTCTAAAGCAGTTTTGAAAATACATGAGAGAAAAAGAGATAGGCACTGATTGTGAATGTACACAAAAAGAGATAAAGTGAATGTAGCAAAATGATAAAATCTAGGTGAGCGCCCTAGCCAATTTTGCTCAATGGACAGAGCCTCGGCCTGCGGACCAAAGGGTACCGGATTCAATTCTGGTCAAGGGCATGTACCTCCGTTGCAGGCTCCTCCCTGGCCCAGGCCCTGGTCAAGGCTCCTGCAGGAGGCAACCAATCAGTGTGTTTCTCTCACATCGATATTTCTCTCTGTCTCTCCCTCTCTCTAAAAATCAATGGGAAAATATCTTCAGGTGAGGATTACAAAAAAGAAAAAGCTAGGTGAAAGCTATATGGGTATTCATAGTAGTATGCCGGAAACTTTACTACAGGATTAATTTTTCAAAATAAAACACTGGAAGATATAAAGCCTTATGCTATAAATTTCAGAGAAATAAACCTTAATTCCTCATGTAAGTATTTATTAGAGTCCTAGTCCACGAATAGGATGACATCCCCAAAAGTTTTAAATAAATCATGGAATTTGCAAATCACCTTGGGCTAGAAACAAAGAGAACACTAAATGAAGATCATGAGCTGAAACTGTGGCAGCCTGACAAGTTGTGCAAATCAGTAATCTAAGGGCCTGGGTGTAATGGCCACATGGGGGATAACGCCTTGGACCTATGTCAGATACACGGCTGTAAACGAGAAACAGATCCCCCAACTTCCCCCCCCCAAAAAAAAAACAAACACCCAGTGGTCCAAAAACTACAAAGATGGTAAAGACAAAATATAAATTGATCCTAGCAGAATCTGCATATCCCAATGCCATCTTTCACCCAAGATTATCCTGTGTGCCGTGAATGTCCCTGGGGTAGCCTGATTTTTATATCATGTAGTTCAGCACTGAGGACAGCACTGAATAATAGAGATAAGAAATAAAGTACACTTGGCAAATATATTTAAAGTTTCCTTCTACAAACAAAAGAATAAATTCCTTTACTAGCTATAAATTAATTTGTTCAAAGTAGATTTCTGTGAAATTAATTATTTTACCATTACAAAATAAAAATTAGCCCTGGATGAGTGGTTCAGTTGGCCTGAGAATCGCCCATAACACCGAAAGGTTGTAGGTTCAATTCCTGGTCAGGGCACAAGCCCAGATTTCGGGTTCAATTCCCAGTTAGGGCACGTGTTTGAGGCAACTGATCAATGTTTCTCTCTCACACATCAATGTTTCTCTCTCTCTCTCTCAAATCTATTAAATCAATTTTTAAAACAACAAACATATGCTCGGGTGAGGATTAAAATACATTTATTAATTAAAATTATAAGAGTCTACATAAGAAAAAAAGGAGCAAATTCTCTGACAAGTAGAAACATTGTTTAAAAAAAAAAAAGGTTTTGTTAGCAAATCAACTTTCTATCTAATAAAGCTACCTCCAGATTAATACTTATATTGTAAAAATACCATGCTAACTTCAAGTTTTTCACATAACATGTACCTGACAATGACTTCAGTTATGCTTCACTTTCAATCAGTCATATTAAGGCAAAATATACCTCATGTACTTATTACCTCTTCGTGGTGTTTCTTCCCCATTTGGAAGTACATTTGGAATATTATCCTGACCAGCTCCCATCCTCTCATCTTGCTGCTGTTGCAACTGTCTTATCATACCATCAAGAACACTGGGCTCTGGGCTTCCTTCACCATCATTAGTCTGTAGGCTTATAATTTGTTCGATTACCTCTCCATCACCTGCAAATTCAATTAGTCAACAAAATCATAATTTATACAGATGGGGGGAATGTTCAGTAGGCTACAATTAAAATTACATTAGCGCTCTGGCCGGTTTGGCTCAGTGGATAGAGCATCGGCCTGTGGACTGAAGGGTCCCGGGTTCAATTCCAGTCAAGGGCACATGCCCAGGTTGTGAGCTCAGTCCCCAGTGGGGGGAATGCAGGAGGCAGTCAATCAATGGTTCTCTCTCATCACTGATGTTTCTATCTCTTTTCCTCTCCCTTCCTCTCTGAAATCAATCAATAAAAATATATTTTAAAAAAATTACATTAGAAACTGTCAGAATTCATTTTTAAAAAGTAAAGATATATTCATAATTAAGTCAAAAAAAGATTCAAACCAAGATCTTTCTTTAGAGAGTATAAGTGCCACAAAAACCTCAGCAGAGCCTTTGAATTCCCAGCAAGTGAGCACCTGGAAACACATTTCACTAAAAGCTTCATTCTGCTAGTTCACACTAACACCCCTCATTTATACAGGATGTATCATGAAAATCCTTTTACGCAAGATCTCTCACTAGAACAGAGCAACAATGTGTGGCTTCTGATGTAGAGAAATCAGTGGCATTTCTTCTCTACTGTTTTAATATATAAAAGAGGAGGAATAGCACCTTTCTGACCTTCAATAAACTACTACAACTCTAGCTCTCGCCCTGTCCTGTGTCCTGAGAGCGCACATGCAGTTAAGGGAGATAGCTACACATACCTCTCCAACTAAGCTTAAGTTTTTCTCTCTCAGATATGCTTTCAGCATAGCCAGTATCCATAATTCTTACTTCAAGTACAAAATCAGATTTTCTTTATAGGTGTCTTTGCTTCTTTATTTTTCAAATAATACATTCCAGCCCTGGCCAGTGTGGCTCAGTGGTGGAGTGTCAGCCTGTGCACTGAAGGGCCTCATGTTCGATTCCTGGTCAAGAGCACGTACCTGGGTTGCAGGTTTGTTCGCTGGCCCCAGTGCAAGCCTGTGGGGAAGGCAACCAATCAATGTGTCTCTCTCATATTGATGTTACTCTCTCCCGCCCCCTTTTCTCTCTCTCCCACCCTCCCTCCATTCCTCTCCCCCTTCCACTCTCTCTGAAAAATCAATGGAAAAAATATCCTCGGTGAGGATTAACAACAAAAAACAATACATTTTCAGAGATATTTAATAGGTTCAGAGTCAGTGTTAATAAATAAAAAGTATTAGATGGTTGTGGGGGGTTGGAAATTTATCCAAACATTAATATTTTTGAGCAAACAATTCCTTACATAGCCCCCACCATAAGATTCATCTTAATTACAGAGAAAAATAACTTTTTAGTGGCAAAACCTGGCAGCTACCACCTTAACTGAGTGTGCAAAGATGCTCCAATGGGCAAAACACAATAAGCATCCTGACAGGATGCTCCAGGAAGGCTACGACATTGTTTATATTGTATTCTGTCAAAAATACATAACCAGGCCCTGGCCGGTTTGGCTCAGTGGACAGAGCATCGACCTATGGACCTAAGGGTTTCGGGTTCAATTCTGGTCAAGGGCACGTACCTCTGCTGCAGGCTCCTCCCCAGCCCTGGCCCTGGTGGCGGCATGTGCAGTAGGCAACCAATCGATGTGTTTTTCTCACATCGATGTTTCTATCTGCCTTTCCCTCTCTCCTCCACTCTCTCTAAAAGATCAATGGAAAATATCCTCAGGTGAGGATTAACCAAAAATATTAATAATAAATACACAACCAGAACTTAATAACAACTACATTTAATGTGAAGTCCCCAAATTGAAATCTACATCAGAGAACAGAAAAAGCTGTAACAGGCATTAAAGTAACAGACAAAAGTTGATTTTGATTATTGTTTATGATT